>NW_018218650.1:278030-279416 GCF_001263595.1 Phalaenopsis equestris
ATCTCCCAACTTGGAGGCCCTGGAGAGGGTAGAGTAGGGATTTTTTACAGATACTATTCGCCCAGCTTTGGGGTTTCTACCGCCGACAATCTAAAGTTGTTAGCAGTTCTAGTTTGACTAGAATATCAACTTGTGGATCGAATTATATCTTAAAAAGATAATATATATATACATTTGAAGAATACATAATTACCTCCACTACAAAATAGCCTACTTACCTACGACTTTTACTTGCATGCAGATCCAAACTGAAATGTATGAAAAATTTTATAAAGGTCCACAGTTGGCTAGTCGAGTCGGATTAGGGCTGCCTTCTGCAGAAAGTCGGTCTAGTAGTCAGTATTTAAGGTTGTGGTCTACAGCACATCTCTGAGTCCTCCTCACCACCACGCTTACGGTCTTTTTGAACTTGTAGTCCATTCTGATGTTTTCTTCATTTTTGTTCTTTCTTTTAGATTTTCTACAAGTTTACCTCTATGGATTTATTTAAATTTCCTATGAACTTTGTTTTGTTTCAGATTTATTACGGAATTTTGCTTTTCGACTCTTTCTGACTTTATGATTTTGTTATTTTGTTTCTCCTGCACACATTACACACACACACACCTGCCCAATGTTGTTTGCTTATTCTATCTTTTAATGTGTATTCTTCTGTCAGATGTATAGTTTTCACATTACCACTGCATGATTTCATTGCACATTAACATGCTTTTCTTTTACACTCTCCCCTAGATTAGGATGCCAGTAACAGCTCCTAGGTGGTACCTACGATACATTGGTGACATCACTTTTTGCATTATTTCAACCTTCAACAACTTGAATACTAAATTTTACGCTACAATGACGAGGAGCTTGGAGCAAATGCGGTGGGTAGCACAGCCATATTCAACAACAAAACATGTCTACATCAACAAAACCTTTCCATAGAAGTAAACAACAAGTCATAGGATTTCGAGGTAGTCTACTTAGGGAGACATAAATCCTCACTTTATCTTTTAGGCCTTTGCATGGCCAGACTGTGCAATTTAAGCCTTAACTCGTTCTGGATTCCGAGGTTGCCGTCTGATACGAAGTAAACTCTCATATCTTCTAGGCGACTTGTGTGACCTTATCACACAAATATAAGCCATAATTAAATAAAATTTGCAGGATTAAACACTTGAATAATTTTTCCTCGAAACTGAAGCCCGACCATAAGGTAGACTGGGAAGTCACTGAGGATCTCCTCTGGATCTGTGGCATCCCCTAGTTCTTCTTCATTTAGATTCTATAATAAATATTCCAAGTTTGAACCACTCCCCTTTGCACACCTCTTTGTTTGATTTTGTTGAAAAGTGCTATCTTTTTGACCTCTTTGAAGATAGTATTCCCTGATTTTTATCGAGA
>NW_018218650.1:296848-299033 GCF_001263595.1 Phalaenopsis equestris
CTTATGGAACAATGTCAATCTTGACTCAGATGTGAGTGTGCTTGAAAATCTTAAACCATACAAAAATCTGAGTTTGTTCACATATTCATACAAGGGTATAAGCTATATATAAACTTGTTGGAGATTCTATATAAAACATTAAAATAGCATATAAGTTGGAAGTTGGAGGAGGGGCTTTAAACATTCTTTTGGTGGTTACTTTTGAATACGAACTTGATGGTTTGGGTGTTATTGAGGCTGCATTGGTTAACCTTAATTTGTGATATTTGGATCACTCTTTTTTAAATTATTTTGTGACCTTTTAGCTACGAAATTGAGGGCTTTTGGGCTACATTTGTCGGTTATATTTGTGGTCATTTCTTAGATTCGGACTCTTTGCTGATTTGACTTGCTGGAGGTATAACTTGGGAGGACTATCTCTTGGATGATCCGTTTATGAAATTGGAGAAAATGACACTCTTCTGGGTTGATTCGAGGATCGTTGGGCCACCTATTTGTGACTTTTTGTCAATCATTTTAAACACGATTTTGAGGGATAATCCGCCTTTGTTACATTGTATTTTAGGCGGTATCATTTCCTTCTCTCTCTTCCTTGCCTTCAATCCTTTGTTTCTCCTTGCTTCTTGGCCTACGTCACGTGCCTATGTAGGACTCATAGGTGCGCACGTATAGGACTCTTGCTATATGTGGGGCCATCAAGCAAGGCTGTTAGTGGAGTGTGTAAGGTTATGGACGGTGATAAAATTACATTATAGAGAATCGGGTCCCTTAGAATAGTATCTCCCAACTTAGAGACCCTTGAGAGGGTAGAGTAGGGAATTTTTACAGATACCATTCGCCCAGCTTTGGGGTTTCTACCGCCGACAATCTAAAGTTGTTAGCAGTTCTAGTTTGACTAGAATATCAACTTGTGGATCGAATTATATCTTAAAAAGATAATATATATATACATTTGAAGAATACATAATTACCTCCACTACAAAATAGCCTACTTACCTACGACTTTTACTTGCATGCAGATCCAAACTGAAATGTATGAAAAATTTTATAAAGGTCCACAGTTGGCTAGTCGAGTCGGATTAGGGCTGCCTTCTGCAGAAAGTCGGTCTAGTAGTCAGTATTTAAGGTTGTGGTCTACAACACATCTCTGAGTCCTCCTCACTACCACGCTTACGGTCTTTTTGAACTTGTAGTCCATTCTGATGTTTTCTTCACTTTTGTTCTTTCTTTTAGATTTTCTACAAGTTTACCTCTATGGATTTATTCGGATTTCCTACAAACTTTGTTTTGTTTCGGATTTATTACGGAATGTTCCTTTTCAACCTTTTCTGACTTCTGATTCTTTTATTTTGTTTCTCCTACAAATATTACACACACACACCTGCCTAGTGTAGTTTGTTTATGCTATCTTTCAGTGTATATTCTTCTGCCGGATGTATAATTTTCACATTACCACTGCATGATTTCATTACACATTAGCATGCTTTTCTTTTACACTCTCACCTAGATTAGGATGCCAGTAGTAGCTCCTAAGTGGTACACACGATAAACTGGTGACTTCACCTTTTACATTTGTTGGCATCAATTTTTGATGTCACGAGTGTAGGGTGTCCACTTGCACTGCTTAAGATGATCTACGGTTCACCCGCAGCATCCGATGGCTTGAGGCACTCACCCGGGACCTTTTGGCATGTGTTGAGGGGGCATGTAGCCAGGTTCATTCTCCTAGGCTATGGCTTTCACTCAGATGAAAGGCCGGTCAGCATCTGGCACGTTGGACGAGTCCGATCGGGGCGAAATATATTATGTGGCTCGTCACGCGCGATTTTTGCTCGAATTGGGCCGATCGCGTGACGAAGTGGTCCAGATGACCCCGGATGTTGAAACGGATCCCACTAGTGTGTCCGGAATGTAGATTTCGCTTACGGAGGACGTCCACTTCGCTGCGGCTTCGCGGGCGGGGTTAAAATGTCCGAATTATTGTTTTGGGCATGATAGTCAAAAAAGTGGCCCAAACGACCCCGTATGATGAAACGGACTGCGCCAACGCGTCCGGAACGTCGATTTTAGCCAAGAAGGATGTTCACTTCGCCGCAAAGACGTGCACGGGAGAGGAATAGGAGAACGATAATTATAATAATATAATAATAATTATTATTATATAATATATTATTATATATTTATA
>NW_018218650.1:302286-302951 GCF_001263595.1 Phalaenopsis equestris
TAAAATTATAATTTTCTACAAAATCCTAAATAAAATATTCAAGATAATTAAAATTTAGGATTAAAATATTCAGGATTTAAAAATTTTCACATTTACTTTCCTGCTTATATTAATAGGGCCTCCACAATACTTAAGGACCACTCTAGATAACTGCATCATATTTGCACGCCCCGAGGAGGAGTCCCCGTGCTTCTCCAACCTGACTGGCCCAACATACCTCTTTATAGGTGGTTGTCTAGTGCGCTTAGGATGTTAGAAGGCTCCCCGACCCAGACGGGGTGTAAGTCCTTTTGTTTGGAGTGTTTCCAGCTTTGTAGTTGAACCTCTACTTTCTTTACTTTCCTGAGACATCCTTGCTACTTTGGCAGGTATAAGTCCCACCTCTTCAAGCTCCATCTTTTAGTCATAGGATAGAGTTTCCTTGACCTTAGGGCTACCGATGTTCTCGTGGACGATGCAATTCACGGATTGCTGACCGGGGATCTCAGGATGTGTTGGGTCGACTACCTTCACGACCAGGTAGACTTGGGGTCCTATCAGCTGTGGATGACGGGTCCGTGGTACCCCGACCCAGTTACTTTTACCTTTTAGGATCACTTTACCTTCCTTTTGGTTAGCCCCTTTGAGCCTTGTCGCTCCTTGAATTCGTTGATATCATTTTGACG
>NW_018218651.1:0-904 GCF_001263595.1 Phalaenopsis equestris
AAGCCTAAATGTTAATTAAGGCAAGATTTTCAAAAGTATACATTTGCCCATAAAGCTCTAACATCTCATAATTTGTCAAATTCAATTCAAATGACTTTGAAACTTTTATCCTACCTCATTCATGGGTCAATTGAGATCTCAGAGGAGGAAATGTGATTTTTTCAAAATTTAATTTAATTTATATATTTATTTTCATGCAGAAATAGAATTTTTCAATGAGAAGTCCTAACTTGACCAAGGTAAATTACAATCCCTTGAAATTTTTACTGGAGGTAGACCTAGACTAGAGGATCCTTTGGGTCAAATATCACAATTTTTTAAATTCTTTGTGATTTATTAGAATTATTTAAAATTTTAGGTTATTTAATAAAAATAAAATATCTTAAGTGGTGAAAATTAAGTTTTATTTTTTTTGAAAAATCTCCCCAAGGTCCGAAAACTTAGAGGAGCAAATTTTATATTTTTTTTTATTTTTCTTTGATTTACTGGAATTTTTATAATGAAAAACTCATTTTTAGTCTTTAAAAAAAAAGATTTATTTTTAAGCTTTGAAATATCTTTATTTAGAAAATAAGAAAAAATATTCTAATTATTCCTAAGAGATTAGGAAGCAATTTAAAACATTTTCATGAATTTTTTATTTTTTTATGAATTTTTAAATATTTAAAATAGGCTAAAAATCAAGTTTTTATTCTAAATATTATTTTATTTCTATAAAATATCCTGATCACAGAGAACTCGAAAAACTAAGTTTCATAATTTTTTGAGTTATATTTTGATTTTTAAATATCATTTAAGTGTCAAAAGTAGTATTTATCTTTAAAAATCAACTTAAGTTATCAAATGAACTTAAAATATTTTGAAATTTTTATAGTGAGTTGTCTAAATCAGAAACCATACTGGA
>NW_018218651.1:959-2306 GCF_001263595.1 Phalaenopsis equestris
TATTTTTCAAAATTAATTATCTTAGTGATTTAATATTTGGAAAATTTAAGGATGTTTTAAATGACTTGACCCATGAAATTATTTTCAAAAAATTCTCTGGTCATGGTAGACCTTGCAAAATTTTCTTGGGATTTAATAACCAATATGCTAATTTCCATGATTATTTTAAGGAAAGGATGTGAAATAACTTGAAAAATATGGATCTCTATATAGGAACCTCCTCTGACTTTAGAAAAATCAAAGAATATTCCTCCTTACAGAGGCTACAACATGTCAAAATTTCAAGCTAAGGTGATGTGTCAAATTGCATGGAGAGTCAAATGATTTCAAATAGTGTTTGATTAATTAAAAATAAAATATGCATCAAATGGACTTTGGACTTCAAATTATTTTCACATATTTTCCTATGTTCACTGAGCAAGAGGGTATTTTTATTTTATTTTTGTGATTTTTCTACACAAAGTTATGTATTTATTAAGTTAAGGGTATTTGAATTAATAGAAAAAAACCCTATTTATCTATTTAAACAGCGCGTGCTGACTAGATCCTAGACAGCTCCGAAGACATGCGTGGCGCGCTCTGGTTTGACGCCGTCGTCCACGTAGCTGCTAACTCGGCCCGCGGTTCACATCCTGAAGTGCTGTCCGGCGCGATCTCCCCCATCCATTTGATACACGATTGATGGAACGGCTCCCTGTCATCGTCCCCGATAGAATGAGCCTGTGCCCGTCCACACTAAAACCTTAAGATCTCGGCCTAGACTAAACCAAATCACTTCAGGCATGATCCTGTGGACTCGTCTAAGTGAGACAAACACATCAATACAGCTAAGGTACTATGAAATCAAGCTTAAATAAATGAAGAATCAAAATAAGCTCCGGAGGAGGAGGAGTTTTATACCTTTGCTCTGAGAAGGGAAGCTTCGATCAGAGGTGCTTGGCACGTTCGTTAGGGTCCAAGGAGGCTAAGGATTAAGTCCCTGGTCTTGGTGTGAATTCTAGGTGTGAATTCGACCAAGCTCATTTTCAGGCATTGGTCTAGAGCTATGGTAGAGGTTCTGTGGAAGGGGAATTTGATGGGACTCTGGATTCTTTCACTCTTATGAAGGTGTGGTCACAAACAATTGGAGTTTGGTGGAGTGTGGAGGTGTATTGGGCTATGTCCTGGTTTCCGGCAAGGTTTCAAGCTGAAAGTTGAGCTCCGGCAATGGGAATGGGTGGGGAAAAATGGTTGGGATGCACTGAGGGGATCTTAGGAAAGCTCTATGTGAAGTTTGGAGAGGCCTCTCTAGGGAAATTTCAGCACACCTCCCATGGTCGTGGGAGGTGAGTTTTTATAAAAATGGCC
>NW_018218651.1:2599-9409 GCF_001263595.1 Phalaenopsis equestris
GGGGAGGTGGCTAGGAGCTCAGGGAACCCAGAGGAATCCATCACAACAATTTAATGCAAATGTGCTTGGATTTGACAAAGATTTCTTAAGCATGTGCATTTTTGGAAATAAGATCCCTTAATTTAGGAGACCTTTGGTCCATGGCTTGATTTAGCTGATTTCATGGTGTTTGGACTGGTCACTAAGTCCAACTAATGGTTGTGGTGGAGTTAGTTTGGTGGCTTTAAGGTGGTTAGGTCACATTTAGTGCATGGGTCCAAGTGTGTTCAAATGACCAAAACTTGGGTTTAGGTTAGGCTATCCATGTCAATTGCTCCAATTGATTGTTGCATTTGGTGTAAATGATCATAAGGAACAACTTTGGTGAAGGATGGAAGTGGTTTTGAGTCCAATTGAAGGGCCAATTTGAAAGAATTTTGAACTCAATTTGGTCATGTTGGGCTAGGCTTGGGTCTAGCTTGGGTTAGCCTTGGGCTAAGTCCAAATTGATTATTTTAAATGGTCAATAGGGGTCCCATGAAGAGTTTTCAACATGAATTGAATTCCAATTTGGAGGTTAAGCCAATCAATTGGGTGAAATTATAGTTTAAACGAAAGAGCATTGCACCTTAAGCTATGTGTACATCGTGAAACATAGACACATGGCTTGATGGTGAGACTATATCAAATAAACTATGAAATATACGACATTTGTTTGGCATGCGAAACCATTTTATTATAAGTCGACAAGTTCCCCTATATATGAAGAATTAAATAGGGTTTATATTAAACTAGGTTCAAACATGCTTCCTATAAGGGCAAGCCTCTATAGTTAATTACATCTTAGATAACCGAAGTCTCTTAAGAAAAATCTCGATAATAAGGGATATTGTCTTCAAGGAGTTCAGTAGAATATGACTTTTCAATGAGATCAGTCAAAGAGGTGGGTAATGGGAATGACTTCAATTTGGAACATATTATGGAATCTAAAGGAAGAGAGATTAGGGGATGTCACAGATATTGAGGAGAATCTCTATGACTTCCCAAACTATCCTATGCTTTGGTTTCAATTCAGAGGACAATTATTTGAATGTTTCATTCTACCAGTTTATTAATTAGGGCTTACATTTCTGTGAAACGATCACACAAATAGCCTGGAAGATGTAACAATTTAGGTCGTAATGAACGATAATCTCGGAATCCTAAAAAAGGTTAGAACTTATATTCTATAGCAGAGCCATACAAAAGCCTAAAAGAAAGTTAAAGATTTATGTCGCACTAGGCGGACAACCTCGAAGTCCTAAGACTTGTTGTTTAATTCTAAAGAAAGATTTAGCTGGTGTAGACATATTTTGATGTTGAAAAAGGCCATGCTGCCCACAATGCTAACTCCAAGCTCCTCGTGTGACAAGTTAAAGTTTTCTAATGTGTCAAGCCATGATGTCAAATCAAGTGTTTCCTAAAGTTATGTTTATTTAATATTATAAGAAATGTTAAAGTTGATAAGAGCGACACCGGTTATGATCCTATGATTCTCTCATTCCGACACCACTATTTTTTTTTCGGATTCACTTAGTCCAAATAAATTTACTAAACTCAACTTAATGAGTTCCATACTTTCATTTAGATCGTGGGAATTCTCGTTAGAAACCGTAAGTTACCTCCTTCGAGGAGTTCTCAATTATCCGATAGAGATGTTTTAATTTAGTTGCAATTTTTGTTTTGTTTTGTTTATGATTAAATTTTGAGTTGTCTTATATTTTGACTGTTGTGGCGGTGAATTTTATCTTGTTTAATTTTTAGCTTTGTTTTTGACATGTAGGGTGACCTTAAGCATGCAAGCAATAAATTTTGGCTTAGAGTGTAAAAAGGTGTTAATCATCAATCATGTTACTTTCTAAATCCAATCAAATGAGTTTAAATGTTGAACCTAGGTCACTATCAAGCCTTGAACAATCACAAAAGGTGAAATGGTAACTAGCAAAATTTTGATTTAAATGACAGGCATTTTTATTGAAAGATCACATTATCATCAATTATGGGCTTAAAATTATTGAAATATTATCTTCCTAACTCGAACACATCACTTGAGAATCGTTTAATTTTTATTGACGTCCAAGTCATGGTAATTAAGGGTATTACAATTTTGTTCTTATTATAGAAAAGATGGCAAGTGAGTTCCTACCTTTTAATCCCATTGTATTTCAATCACCCAAACATGTTCATTAGGATCAAAATCACCAATTTTCCCTTTGTTTATCCTAAACTTTGATTAAGGCACAAAAATCTAAAGTTACCCCTTTACCATTAGGGCTCTTTACCTCATAACTCATTAATCAAAATTCAAACGACTTTGAGAATTTTTAGAGTGTCCCATCTATGGATCTATTAAAACATGAGAGGACAAAATGTTGATATTCAAAATTTTAATTTAATTTAAATAATTATTTAAATGTAGAAAATAGTATTTTAAAAATTGATTTACGTAACTATCCAAAATAAAGTTTTTATTCATGAAAAAATTATTAGAGGTAGCCATAGGTCAGGGAAACACTTAGACAAAATTCCACAATTTTTTAAATTAAATCTCTATCATTATTATTTAATTATGAATCAATTTTAATGATTTAATTAAATGTAAAATAATGTTTTAATTACCATAACTATATTTATATTTTTATTAAACTTCTCTGAGTTCAGAGGAACAAATTTTGTATTTTTATAATTTTTAAATTTATTTATTATAATTATTTTAATGGGAAAATATGAAAAATTCAATTTTAGCTCTTGAAAATTTATTTTTAACTTAGAAAAATTATGAAAAATATTCTAATGAGTTTTAAGTGATCAAATAATAATTAGGCACATTTTGAGGTATTTTGGTATTTTTGGGATAATTAAATATTATTAATTATTTTAAACTCAAAATAAAGCTAAAAAATCAAGTATCTTCTCAAAAATAAATTTTATTTTTACTAAGTGTCCCTGATCACAAGGAACTAAGAAAAACACTTTTCATAATTTTTCTAAGTGTACTTGATTCAATATAATTATATTTGTACAAAAATACAAGGTTTCTTAAAAAATCAACTTTAGTACTCAAACTTAGTTAAATAATTTTTAAATTTTTACAATGGGTAAACATTATTCTTATGCATAATGTGGAATTGATTTTATAAATTTTTAGGTAATATTTAATTTACATAGTATTTAGTTTACATAAATTAATGCAAGATATATACATTTAGTTAATTATAAAAATGTACAGAATAATTCAAATCTTCATAACATTTTTTCTAAGCTTCTCTGACTATAGGAAACCTACTAAAATTATTCCCATAATTTTCTAAGTTTTATTTTAATTTATACAATTAAAATAAGTCAAAATAGCCATCCTAGCTTGAAAATTAAGGTTAGAAGCATAAAGATGCCCTCTGACGTTGGAAAATCTTGAGAACATCCCCTATGTCTTAAGAAATAAACCCTAAAGTTTCAAGCCATGTTGAGAAATGTTTGATCATAATGTATTAAAATACTCAAGAGAGTATTTAATTCATTAAAAATAAGAGAGTCAACAAATGATTTTTATTTTTAGTGCATATTATTCTCCTTTGTTCATTGAGGAAGAGCTTATTTTTATTTTTTTTTATGATTTTTTAAGAGAAAGATATGAAGTTTTGACGTTCAGGCATTTAAATAAATTCAGAAAACCCATATTTTTGTACTTAAACCAGTCAGCGCCACGCCATCCTCATCCGCTCCAAACTTTACATGTGGAACTCCACCATTTGATGCTGCTAACCACCTTAGCTGCCACGCGACCCATATTTTCGTTCTATGTGTTCCTCTGGCTTGATCTCCTCCGTCAACTGAATAAACGCGCGATCAAAATACTTTCCTTCATCATCCTCACGTGACCTAACCCGTAGTCGTTCACACTCAAACCTTAAGATCTTGAGCTAGATTCTACAAAATCACATTGGTTTTGTTCCTAAACCTTCATCTACTCAAGCCAAACAAATCTATATGACTTATGCGACCTAAAATACAACAAATACGTATGGAGAATCAAAATAGGCTTGGATTAAGGTTAAAGTTCAATACCTTTATCTAATAGGGGAGGGCTCAATCAGATAGTTGTGGCAGATTTGAATGGACCCAACGAACCATCAAATGAAGTTCTAGGCCCTGGTGAATTTTCTAGGTATGATTGCGATCGAACTCAATTTTAGGTGTTGGTCTAGAGCTGTGTTAGAGGTTATTTACGATGGGGCTTTTTTGGGGAATCAACTCCTCTCACTGTGGGGATGGTGTGTTCAAATTTAATTGGGGTTTGGTGGACTGTGGAGGTGTCTCGAAATCTGTACTAGTTTGAGTTAAAATTTTGAGCTCTAAATTGGGCTCTCCCAGAGGGAACCAGAGGGGAAAAATGGTGGGTTTGAGTAGTTTGGGCAAACATGAACACAAGCTCTATTCATTTTTATTTGTTTTGTTTACACCCCTAATGAAAAGTTCTCAACCTTAATTGGGTGCCAAATTTTGGGCTAGGGCATTCAATTTGGTGGAATTTGGGCACATGACTAAATTGGGGCAAATTTGGGAATTTTGGATTGGGGTTAAAATTGAGTAAAATTAAAGCTTAAGAAAGGACAATTGAGGGTTCAATTTGGTGTTTGGAGATGTTTCATAGAGTTTATGATGCATAAATGGGGCAATTGCAAAGATTTGAGGGTTCAATTGAGTGGGATTTTGGTTTTAAGCCAAAATGGGGCTTTTTGATTTGAGTTGAAATTAGACTCAAATGTTCGTGAATTGGACTTGGATTTGGTTTGAATTGAGTTTAATCATGGTGAATTTGAATTTAGAATTAAAATTGGGGGGAAATTGGGTTCAAATTGACGGACATTTAAGGTGAATTTGGAGAAATTGGGCCGTTAAAGGCAATTTGAGGCTTTCGGTCAAAGTTGGTTAAATGGATTAAATTGGGTTTAATTGAAGTGTCCAAATTGGTTTTAGAGACATTTTAGATGTTTTTGAGGGCTTTGGAAAAGTTTGTACCACTAAGGGTATTTTTGTAATTTTGGCAAATTTAAGGGTATTTTGGTAATTTTGCCAATTTTGGGAAATTTTGGGCAATTTGGGTAGTTTTGGGAATTTAGATCAAATTTGGGGTTTGGTGGTATTCTGGTAAGTTGGGTAGTTTGGGGGTAAAAGACTAAGTTTGGTATTTTGGTGAAAGTAGAGTGCCAACTACCTTATTTTAGCCATGAACGAATGAAATCTCTACATTTAGGTTTTTTATGTAGTGCTAGTGGGTCTAGGGGACCATCTACATGAGTCTCCCAAAAGATCAAGGGATCAAAGTCAACAAGCTTGGGTTTAGAGTTGTGAGTGAATGTGACTGAAAGTAAGTGTAAGGGAGTGAACTAGCTCTAGACCAACAACCAAGGTCAACTCTAAGGCCAAGCAGTCCCATGGTGACTCCCCTTGAGCTCCCCCATATTGACCCCACCTACTAAGTGCTTGAGGTTAGGACCAATATGTAAAAATTTACGTTGACCTGAGAAGAGTTTAAAATTTCTAATGGTAAGGGTTCCTCTTTCAGTCCTCTAGTAATAGTCAACAGGAAAGTCCTATGGCTAGACCGTATGCTACAAAAGAAGAAAGAGCTAGACCTAAACCAAAAGTGAGGTCAATAAATGGACCCCCGATAGGTGTGGTGTGTCAGACAAGCACACCACACGTATTGACGTTGACCGACACGATCAACAAAACCAATACAGACTTCTAAGTCAACAGACTTCTAAGTCAACAGACTTAGAACGAAGTGTAGAATTGAATTAGAGTTGTTTTCGTCGGGGAGTAACAGATACTCTCTCTGGGGAAAATAAAGGAGATTTCAGGGACAATCTTCAGGCAAACTGGTAGTCCCAGCGAAGACTCGATTTGAATTGAATATATCAAAGAAAGTTTTGATTTTAATTTAAAATTTTAAGATGGTGAAATTATGTGCGAGGAAACTAGATTGAGTGGAAAACACAAGTGCAGAAAAGGGAATACGACGTTAGAGCCTACCCTAAATGTGAGGATGGTGATTGGACATCTAAGCCTACCCCAAATGTGAGGATGGGAATCGGACGTCAAAGCCTACCCCGAAGATGGAGATGAGAATAGGAAGTTTAAGCCTAACCCAAAAATAAGGATGGGAATATGAAGTCTAAGCATACCCCAAATATGAGGATGGGAATAAGACATCTAAGCCTACCTTGAATGTGAAGACGAGAATATGACATCTAAGCCTACCCCAAAGTTGGAGATAGGAACAGGACGTCTAGCCTACCCTGAAAATAAGGATGGGAATAGAACGTTTAAGCCTACCTCAAATGTGAGGATGAGAATAGAACCTCTAAGCCTACCACGAATGTGACAATGAGAACAGGACATCTAAGCCTACGCCGAATGTGATTATGGGAATAGAACATCTAAGCTTACCCCGAAGGTAAGGAAGGCAATAGGTCATTTAAGCCTACCCTGAAAGTGAGGATGAGAATAAGACATCTAAGTCTACGCCGAAAGTGAGGATCAGAATAGGATGTCTAAGACTACCCCGAAAGTGAGGATGGGAATATAACATCTAAGCCTACTCTGAAAGTGTAAAGATGGGAAGAGGGCGTCTAAGCCTACTCTTAAAGTGTAAAGATGGGAATAGGGCATCAAAGCCTACTCTGAAAGCGAAAGATTGGAATAGGGCATCTAAGCCTACCCTAAAAGTGTAGATGGGAATAGGACATTTGAGCCTTCCCCGAATGTGAAGATGGAAATAGGACGTCT
>NW_018218652.1:0-753 GCF_001263595.1 Phalaenopsis equestris
AATCTATAACCGTTATCAAGTTTTTGGTGTCGTTGTCGAGTAATTAAATCTTCTAGCAGCAGTATTAAATTCTTGTTTTTTTAAGCATATATAAAGTCGCTGTCAACTATCTAGTCATCAAGTTTAAGAGTTCTAGTTTTCTATTCATTTCAAGAATAACTATACGTTGTAATATCAAGTCATTAGAATATTCAAATGATAGGAACTTCATGAGAACACTACTAGTAAAAGATGTTATTCCATAAATATAAGTTCAGGAATGTCTTTAGGTTTTCCCTTTAAGTAGGTCCAAGTGAAGCCAATTTTTGATTAGGCATATATATATATATATATATTCATTTGGATTGCTTTCAATCCTATATATTTTTTCAGGGATTGTTGGCAATCCTTTCTTTTTCTTTTACAAGTGAAGATTACTATTTCTGGATAGCCTTTAATAATTTTGAACTTCACTTTTCTTTCCCTTAAATTTGAAACTCAAAGTATTCCTTTGCCTTATAAGTATTTCATAGCTTTTACATCATTGAGCCCCATTCATTTCTTCTCAAATGAATTTCTAAGATTCTTAATATTTCAAAATATAGTTTTCTTTACTTCAAATAGTTAACTATAGTCTTATTCTCTTATACTAAATATCTTAATCTACAAAATTAATTTTCCTTACAAAAATATTCCTTTAAATCTAGCATAATATTTAAATATCTATAAAATATAGTCGCTGAATTAAATTCACTACAAAAAATCATATTAATA
>NW_018218653.1:0-10286 GCF_001263595.1 Phalaenopsis equestris
TTCATCGATTGTCTGAGCTCCTGCGTTTTTCCAGTGGTGCATTGCTCTTATATTCTTAAATTCAAGTAATTTTTTGCGTAATTCTATTCTCTTATAATGCCCATATAAAAAACCTCTTTTATTTAATGAAGAATGGCATGTGGTTGATTGAGGATAAAATAAATAATATTAATAAAAAATTATTTATATATAATTCAAAATACAAAAAGTTATTAAATTTCATTTTAAAAGTTTAATAGTATTCATATAATACCTTTTTTTTTACTTTTTAAATGTTTCATTATTTTTTCATCAAGGCCTTATTTAATAACTCATGTATTTATGTTTGTTGCAAGGGGGCAATGCATTCCAAATGTAATGTTTTTACTACCTCCACGACACACCCATCATCTGGGTCACTATCTTCACGTCACACCCACCATTTGGGTCTTAGCCTTTTTTCTCGATTGTATAAGGAATCATAATATATGCTAATTTCATTAATTTATCGATGATAGAATCTATATTTCATCATCCTATCATAATATTAATTTCTTATATCAAGTTATTTGTTTTCATTTGTTTGTAATATGAGAATTTATGTTTATTTAATACAACACATGTGCGGATGTTCGACTTATTTTAACTTGAAATAAATAAATAATAATAATTTTTAGATAAAATTTTATCTAGTATTTTTAAAAAAATCTATATTAAATTTGGGTTGTATAAATGTAAGTAAAGTTTATGTGTCTGATATGTAAATACATAAGATTAGGTGATAAGTATGCAAAGCCCCTAAAAAAAACCCACAATTTATTTTATTTTCGGGCGATAGATATCTAAATAAATAGGAATTGGTTGGTATATACGTAAATGGCCCAAAAAAATAAAAAAATGCAATAAAACTAAAAAAAAAAATTTATTTTTTTTATTTTTGCACCTCTAAGCGAGGTTTTCTCACAAACATAAAAATCTTTAAAACTGAAAACTGCCTCTTTTGAGCACAATAGTCTTGTGACCCACTTGAATTTTTAGTTGTTGGGCACTAATTCTAGCCATACACGAGCTTAATTAGAATATTTGAACAATTCAAAACAAATTAAAATCAATTAAACCGAACACGAATATATATTTGATGAACAATTTTGAACAATTTCCTATTTCAAACGGAAATAATTTCAAATGAGCTGAACACGAATACAAACTCAACTCATTCATATTCGGCCCGTGTACACCAAAGCTATGACAAGTGTTTATAAACAACAACGTGAATTAGTTTACAACGTTAATACATTAATAATTAAAGACAACAACTATGCTATAACAATTGTATATCCATACCTGCGTCATAACAATCAATATTGATAGTCCACAATAACTATTAGCATCATTTACATAAAATTATGAAGTTAAAGTGTTATAACTAGAAATATTAAATTTAAATGTTAAATATGTAAATATAAGAATTATATGATGTACGGGTAAATTCCCCTGAATTAGGCTATATTAGTAAATTCTCTATAAGGTCCCCGTGGCATTAGAGCTAGGGTTTTAGGCGAGAGTTTGACGCAGGACGACAGAAAGAACTTGGAAAAAAGCAAGAGTTTATCAGTAAGATGGCGGACGATGACTACAACGATATGGACATGGGGTTAGCTTCTCCGTTCCCCTGAGCAGATAATTTTCTCTAAAGTCTGCGATCCAATTCTTTATATATTTCCCTGCGATTGTGATTTTTATGGCGAACATTATTGTTGAAGAGGTTCTGTCTCTTTTAGCTTTTATTATATTTTAAGACGTTAAATGGATGCAAAGTTTATGGCTTCGTTTATTATCAGCCAAAATCGTTGCACGTTTCCTTAAACTGGATAGCCCAAAGCTTTTGATTTTCTACCCTACATTTGTTTTCCTGTACGGTCTATTGGCTTTTTGGACTGATTAAATTTGTTGATCTTTTCTATTGAGATGAAACTCAATTATAGCTGCCAGTAGTTTGTGCACCTTTTGATGGCATTGTTATAATTTAATTACATATATCCTGGTATAAGAACAAACTGAAATATGACATGCAAGATAATTACTTCAACTTGCAATAAAGGAGGGAGGTAGGGGTCATCAGTTAAAACCTTCCCTTTTGTAAACCTCAATAGATGAATGGATAATTTTACTATTCTCTTATATTGTTTATGTGGAACTAGATTTCACATGAAAGTTATTTATCAGCAGGAGAATGCTGTATTTTGGTGGACTTGCTTTTGTATTGTTTGCCATTTAATGTTTTGTCTGTATTTACATTGACATTTTCTAATCTTGTGCAGAATGCAAACTATTTTGTTGATACTTTGTTTTGGCTTAGCACCACTGAAGTTCCAAAACATAATATAGTTTTGGCGTCTAATCTATAAGGCAATATAGAAGCGAAGCAAAAAAGATAAAATCTAAAATAATAGTAAGTGAAGCATATATATATATATATATATATATATTCTTTTTAAGGGAAAAGGGCTCTAGTTCTTTGTCATCGAGCCCTATCAAGGGAAAATCCAACTTCACATAAATCGAAATCAGTCAATCCCCAAACTTAGATTTTTAAATATGATGGAGCGTTGAATGATACCGGCAGACTTAGATTTTTTTCTTTTTGTTAAAGGATAAAGCTAAAATATGGTTAAACTCGTTAGCACCTAAAGCTATCAGAACTTTAGGAGACTTATCAAAAAAAATTTTATCTAAATATTTCCCAACATAAAAAACTGTTAAGCTTTGAAGTGATATTACATCTTTTTTTCAGTTCGAAGAAGAATCAATTTATGAAGCTTGAGAAAAATTTAAAGATCTCTTTAGGAAGTGTCCATGCCATGTGTTACCAGATTTGTTAAGAATTCAAACTTTTTATAATAGATTGTTTGAATCTCTTAGATCTATAATTGATGCTATTGTCGGTGGATCATTAATGTCAAAATCATTCGACGTAGCATATTCTTTAATTGAAGAGATGAGTACTAATAGTTTTCAATGACCCTATGAAAGAATAACTTAAAAAAAAGTAGCTAGTATTCATGATTCAGATGCAATATCTATTTTATTTGTTCAAGTTACTGCAATATCAAAGAAAATAAATCAATATGGAATGAATAATTTTCAGACACCTCCTGCGCTTAAAGAAAATTCATTAAGACAAATGATAGATTCTCAATCTTCATATGAAACTTTAAATGCAATAAACAACCGATTTAATAATCCTTATTCCAATTATTATAATCCTGGTTAGAAAAATTATCACAATTTTTGTTGGAGTAACAATAACTCTAATGTTGTAAATCCACAATGGGGGAACAATGCTGCGAACACGTTGGGAAACTCCAACAATCAGAGAAATTCTAACTATACCCCCTTCATTAATCCATCCACTACTCCTCTTTGAAGGCGCCTTCAAGGGCCTCTTCTACATCCTCCCTCGTTGTCATTTCTTGTTTTTCATTTTTTTTTTCACCGTCTTCATATTTGAGTAATTTCATTCATCTTGGATTTATTTTCAATTTATTTGTAACCCTCCCTAATCATGTGTAGTTTTTGCCTTCTATATTCACAGTTAGGGCTTTCATGAACCCAAAATTGAGATGGGAATATGGATTTGAGATCCTTGATTGGTGAACATAAGAACGATTGACTTTTTTTAATTTTTTTTCCTTTATCGACTATGATCCTCTTGCCATTTATTTATTCATCGTTTATAACTAATGCACTTTAATATGCTTTTTGCTCAAGTTGGAATTATAATTAAATATTTGTTTGGCTTCTAAATGATGAGCCAAAACTTACAATCTAACACCATACAATTTAAGCGACGTGCATTTAACTTAACAAACCAATTGATTCAATCCTATTTTTTGCTTAACTTATCCTTAGCCTATATAAATATTTACATGTCAATTTTTTTTTAATATTGCTCTATTGTGAATCCACGTGTCTCACAAATTATTTTTTATGACTATAAATTGTTATAGAAATAACATTATTTAGAATAAAGAGAATGCACACCTTGCTTTTAATGATTTGGGACAATTTATGAACTTTACAGATTCCTTACTTAATTATTTTATGTTTTGAGAATTTCTTTGTATTAATGGATTTGTTGTAGCCATAGCGACGCTTATATTATTGTGTACTTGTCAATGTTTGTTGCTAGCACGCTGTAATAAATGACTAATTTATTCTTATAAGTTTTATTACTTGTCTGTTGTATAAGTGTTAAAAGTGATACATCCAAACCAAATCAATTAAGTATTATATAATATATCATGAACTCTGATTGTTATCGGCAGGTTTATTGATATTGTACTTGATATGTAATATAAGTGAACCATGTGCTACTCTCACAACAACTTTATGCTTGTTAAACAATCCTTGTTAAAATCTAAACACCTATCATCATGACTTTATGGTGTTAGTTGGATAATTGGAGCAATATACATGCAGCTAATTGTAAATTCATTGATTGCTAATCTTGTTGTTAGTTGATGAGGATTAATTAGAGATAGAGTTTTCTAATGCACCTAATATGATGCTTAGTCTGAATACATGCAAAGGAAACTGAGGGTTCACAATTCAAAAGCTGCCAAATAATACTTCACTTATTTTTTTTCTTAAATGTAAACAAGAAATACTAGAAGTATTGCTCAATATATAACAAAATGATTGAAGTAGTTCACAAAATTCAATGATGGACCCCTGAGATTAGCAAGACAATCAAAATCAACATTCACAAAATAGATTTTGGGAATGTTAATTTTTTATTAAAGTCAAGAGCACTAAATAATTTAATATTAAATTATTTGACACTATACCTGCTACACCGACACTCGGGTGAGCCCGAGTGTAGTGTCAAATAAGCAAGAGTTTCCACATTATAGACGAATGCGGGATGCGGGTGAAAAAGTTAGTCCAGGAAACAATGAAATTAATATTAGGATACAATCTTAGAATATAAATGCTCTCAATGGTAAATTAATGAAATCAGTTGATATTATGATTCATAGAAAAATTAATATCTTATGTATTCAAGAAACTAGATGGGTTGGAGAAAAGGCTAAGGATATTGATAACTTAGGTTTAAACTTTGATATTCTGGTAAGAGTCACAATTGAAATGGTGTAGTTGTAATTATACATTAGAGTTTGAAAGATAATGTTGTAAAAATTAATAGAATTGGAGATAGAAATATAGCCTTTAAGATTATCATTAATACTAAGATTTTTAGTATTATAAGTGCTTATGCTCCTCAAGTAGGTTTAGATATAGAGTCTAAGGATAAATTCTGGAATGAATTAGAAAACTTAATACAAATGATGCATATTGAAGAAAGAATTTTTATTGGAGGAGATTTAAATAGACATGTCGGTAGAGTAGTAGAAGATTTCAAAAATATTCATGGTGGCTACGATTTTTGAGTGACTAATGAAGAATGTAGAGCTATTTTAGATTTTGCTTTAGCGTATGATTTTATTATTACTAGTACTCTCTTTAAAAAAAAGAGATGAGCATCTTATTACTTATAAGAATTGATCTAATAAAACACTAATTGATTATTTTCTTATGAGAATAAGAGATCGTCGAGATCGTAAAGATTGTAAGGTCGTTCCAAGTGAGGTTTTAAACACCTAACATCGTTTATTAATTTTAGATTTTAAGACGAAGAGTTGTAGAATAAAGAATACTAAGACTCATCATCGTAAAATTAGAAAATGAAACTTAAAAGACAAAAATAAAACTATTTTTATGAGTAAAATTCAAGCATTCAAAATTTGGGATGTTCATGATGAAGCAAATGTTATGTGAGATAAAATAACAAACACTATTAAACAAGCATCAAAAGATGTACTTGGAGAATCAAAATAAAAAGTTTCTTCAAATAAAAATGGTTTGTGGTGGAATAATAATGTGTAAGTAAAGATAAAATATAAGAAATTATGTTATAAAAAGTGGTTTAAATGTAAAAACTTAAATAACTGGGAAAAATATCAAATGATCCGCAGAGTGTCTAAAAGAACAATCAGTGATACAAAAAATTATGTTTTTAATGATCTTTATAATATATTAAATACTAAAGAGGGTTAAAAATATATGTATAAAATAGCCAAACAAAGAGAAAGGAAAAGTAAAGATTTAACTCAAGTAAAGTGTATTAAAGATGAAACTCAAAAAAGTGCTTTTCTTAGAAAAAGATATTCAACAAAGGTGAATCAACTATTTTAATAAACTTTTTAGTGAAGTTTCTGAAAATAAGATCGATCTTATTGATCTTTATATCATTAATACAGTCGCATTAGTAAAAAAGAAGTTGAAGAGGCTTTAAAGAAAAGAAAGGGTGGAAAGTCTGTAGGACCTGATGATATCCCTATTGAAGTATGGAATTATTTAGGAGATTTGGGAGTTTCTTGGCTTGCTAAACTCTTTAGTATTATTTTAAAAACTAAAAAGATGCTTGAGGAGTGGAGGAAGAGTATTTTGGCCCCCATTTTTAAGAAAGTAGATGTACAAGAGTGTGCAAATTATAGAGGAATTAAGTTGATGTGACATACTTTAAAATTATGGTAGAGGGTAATTGAACATAGGTTAAGACGTATTACAAGGATTTCTCATAATCAATTTGGATTTATGTCGGGCAGGTCTACTATGGAAGCTATAAGTTTATTGAGAGGTTTGATGGAGAAGTTCAGAGATAATAGGGAAAATCAACTTTTGATTTTTATTGATTTAGAAAAAGCTTACGATAAAATTCCAAGAGATATCCTTTGGAGAGTTTTTGAGGAGAAAGGTGTTGATATCATTTATATTCAATTCATTAAAGATATGTATATTAGAGTTGCTACTTGCATTCGAACTAAGGAATGGATTGACGAAATATTTTCCTATTTCTGGTTGATTACACCAGGGATTGACCTTAAGCCCATATCTTTTTGCTTTAATTATGGAGACAATCAGTGATACTAAAAATTATGCTTTTAATGATCTTTATAATAGATTAAATACTAAGGAGGGCTAAAAATATATGTATAAACTTGCCAAACAAAGAGAAAGGAAAAGTAAAGATTTAACTCAAGTAAAGTGTATTAAAGATGAAATTAAAAAAAAATGTTTTTCTTAGAAAAAAATATTCAACAAAGGTGAATGAGTTATTTTGATAAACTTTTTAGTGAAGTTTCTGAAAATAAGATCGACCTTAGTAATCTTAATATCATTAACAATAATAAAACGTTTCATTTTTACCGTCGCTTTAGTAAAAAAAAAGTTGAAGAGGCTTTAAAGAAAAGAAAGGGTGGAAAGTCTGTAGGACTATTGAAGTATGGAAATATTTAGGAGATTTTGGAGTTTCTTGGCTTGCTAAACTCTTTAGTATTATTTTAAAAACTAAAAAGATGCCTGAGGAGTGGAGGAAGAGTATTTGGTCCCCATTTTTAAGAATAAAGGGATGTACAAGAGTGTGCAATTTATAGAAGAATTAAGTTGATATGACATACTTTAAAATTATGAGAGAGGGTAATTGAACATAGATTAAGACGTATTACAAGGATTTCTCATAATCAATTTGGATTTATGTCGGGCAGGTCTACTATGGAAGCTATACATTTATTGAGAGATTTGATGGAGAAGTTCAGAGATAACAGGGAAAATCGACTTTTGATTTTTATTGATTTAGAAAATGCTTACTATAAAGTTCCAAGAGATATCCTTTGGAGAGTTCTTGAGGATAAATGTGTTGATATGATTTATATTCAATTCGTTAAAGATATGTATATTAGAGTTGCTACTTGCATTCAAACTATGGAAGGGATTGACGAAATATTTTTCTATTTCTGTTGGATTACACCAGGGATCGACTTTAAGCCCATATCTTTTTGCTTTAGTTATGAATGGTCTTACTGGACATCTACAAAAAGATGTACTTTGGTGTATGTTTTTTGCTGATGATATCCTTCTCGTGGATAAAACGAGAGAAAAAACCCAGGAAAAACTTGAATTATGGAGAGAGGTCGACATTGGAGTCTAAAGTTTTTCATTTGAGTAGAACTAAAATTAAATACATCAAATGTAATTTTAGTACTAGTAGCTTTAGTGACAAAAGTGTAACTTTGGGTAATCAAATTATTAAAAGATGTGAACGATTTAGATATCCCGGGTCTGTTGTTTAAAGTTATGGTGACATAGATGGAGATGGTAATAGTAGAATTCAAGTTGGTTGGTTGAAGTGGAGGAATGCTTCGGGCCTTTTGTGTGATAGAAAAGTACCGCTTAGACTGAAAGGAAAATTTTATAAGACGGTGGTGAGATGGTGAGACCTGCAATGCTCTATGGCGCTGAATGTTGGCCTTTAAAAGAGAAGCATAATACTAAGTTAAGTGTTGTCGAGATGAGAATGATTAGGTGGAACTTAGAGACAAAATGCGGAGACAAAATGCGAAATGATTATATCCGTGATAGGGTTGATGTAGCTCCCGAGACGAACAAAATTAGAGAAAGTTGTCTTAGATGGTTTGGTCACATTAAGTGTCGACCATCTAATGATCTGATTTGGAGATTAGATGTTTTAGATTCGACTTATGTTAAGAAATGCAGAGGTAGACCTAGGAAATCTTGGGCTTATTGTATAAAAAATGATCTTAATTTATTAGAACCAAATGAATGATTATAATTTATTAGGACTAAATGAAAATATGACACTAAATAGGACGCAATGTAGAAAAAAGATTCATGTAGCCGACCCCACGTAGTGGGATTAAGGCTTTGTTTTTGTTGTTGTTGTTGTTGTTGTTGTATATGGAACAAGGAATGGAAAAAGAGCGAGAAAAATCAACTGCATGGAATGAAACTAGGAATGGAAAAAGAGCGAGAAAAATCAACTGCATGGTAGTTTATTAGGCATTCAAAGGAATCACACATCCAACTTACATTTACAGGATTGAAATTGGAAGGAATTTTTATTCAAGCCAATAGTTAATAATTGCATGCTTTGGAACAATTATTTATAGACTCATCCCAAGGCTAGTTGACAAGTTTTGCATGGTATCTATATAATTAAAGTTTAAATTAATTCTACAAGATTGAAACTATTTCACAGCCATTGTTGAAAGCCTTTGCATGCATTCCCCATAATCAAAACATCCTATGAATAGAATGGGTGTTTTAATTGAACGAAGGAAAGCATGCAAAACTGCAAATCCAACTCCTACACGGGAATCTGCTACTCTAGGATGTGAACATGAAATAGAATTCCAACGATTTTGTTTTTCTATTTTTCTTAAAAAAAAAAGAGTTTTCAAAGTCAAGATTCACAGCCCAAGTCATATATCAGTTAGTGTTTTCTACGACATCATACAAACATGGTCTAAACCACCTGGAAATCCATCAACACACAAAGCCTTCCATATAACCAACACCAAGCCTCCCACAATGTACATTAATCTAAGTTGATTTGTGACGGACTCTTTCGCATTATATTAACTAAATTAAAGTTAGGAAATAAACAACCCTTTCTTGGCGACTGGTTAACAGGACTGGTATGCTCAAAATTTACGGGAATATCAAAATAAAATTTCCGATAAAAGGAGCAGATAAACTTATGCACAAACCATTGTTAGAAGAGATTTCCTTCATCAGCTGTGTAAATGACAATATAAAGTTTGGATTCTATGTTTTATATTCTTTTATTCCTTTATATCCTTTTGTTCATCTGCACATTCTATTTTGCATTACTTTTACCATCAATATTTTTTGTTAAGCAAATTATCATATTTTATAGATTTTGAATAGTATAAACATCTGTGTTTTCTAATTTAATTTCATCGAGATCGAAAATGGTTTATGCAAGCCTTGAACGAAGTTCAAACATGGTTCAAACCATATGTGAGCGGAATTTTAATCTTATTGGAACCCTAATCAAATTTGTTTGAACCTTGTTTTAACATGGTGTGAACAAGGTTTAAATAGGGTATGAATAAGTTCAAACATGATTTTGAGAAGGATTTGAATGATTTAAACATGAATTGAGAAAATTATTAAGGATTTTGTGCCTTCTAGCTTTGTTCTTTAATTTTTGAAAAGTAAAAGACTATTTTGGTTGCCATTTTTGAATGGGTCGTTCAAACGATCATATTTTTATCGATTTTAAAAAAATTTAATGATTATGTGCTTGTGTGAGCTTTAAAATTTTCAACATGCATAATTAATAGTACTTGCTAGTAGTTTTAAAATTGCGCAATATGAAGCCAACTTGATTGCTTTTTGAAAAATTCAGAATGAGTCAT
>NW_018218654.1:0-400 GCF_001263595.1 Phalaenopsis equestris
AGATCCTAATTTACACCTTGCTAGTTTTTTGGAACTTTGTGCTACCTTTAGATATGACAGAGCTTCAAAAAATGTTGTTAGACTTAGACTTTTTCCTTTTTCACTTAAGGATAAAGCTAAGATGTGGTTAAATTTGTTAGCACCTAGATCTATTAGAACTTGAGGAGAACATTCACAGAAATTTCTATCCAAATATTTCCCTCCATCCAAAACTGCGAAACTAAGAAATGACATAACATCGTTCTGCAGATTGATGGAGAGTAAATATATGAAGCTTGGAAGAGATTTAAAGATCTTCTTAGAAAGTGTCCTCATCATTCGTTACCAGATTGGTTAATAATTCAAACTTTTTATAATGGATTATTGGGATCTCTTAGATCGATTATAGATGCTGCGGCTG
>NW_018218654.1:547-2502 GCF_001263595.1 Phalaenopsis equestris
TATCAAAGAAATTAGATCATTATGGAATGAATTATTCTCCAACACCTACTATGATGGAAGAGAATTCATCTGAGCAATTTTTGGATGTTCAACCTTTGTATGAGACTTTAAATGTTATTAATAGACCCAACAAACCTTATTCAAACTATTATAACCCAGGGTTGAAGAATCATCCAAATTGTAATTGGAATAACAATTATGGTACAAATCAACAATGGGCGAACAACCTAGTGAACCCATTAGAACTGATGTGTGATGCTAGTGATTATGCTATTGGACTTGTTCTTAGACAAATCTATGATAAGATTTTTAAATTTATATACTACGCTAGTAAAACTCTTAACGATGTTCAAATTAACTACACTGTTACTGAAAAAGAGTTACTGGCTATTGTGAATGCTTTTGACAAATTTAGATCTTATTTAATTAGGACTAAATGTGTTGTGCACACTGATCACTCTGCTATTAAATATATGACGCAAAAGAAGGATGTCAAACCAAGGTTAATTAGATGAAAACTTTTGATGCAAGAATTTTATCTTGTTGTGATGGATAGAAAGGGAACTGATAATCAAATTGCTGATCATTTGTCGATATTAGAAAATCATGAATTTTTTGACACCGACAATGAAATTACAGATAGTTTCCCAGATGAACAACTTTATAATATTAATTAGTGGAAAATACCATGGTATGCTGATATTGATAACTATATTGTAAGTGATATTTTGCCACCTATGCTAACACTGCAACAACAAAGGAAATTCATTCATGATGTGAAAGAATATTTTTGGGATGAGCCTTATTTATATAAACAATGTAAGGATCTTATTATGAGGAGATGTGTACCTTATTGTCATGATTCTGAATTTGGAGGACATTTTGGGATTTATAAAATTGCTTATAAAACATTACAAGCTGGATTCTATTGGCCTACTATCTTTAGAGATGTTTATAGATACATAAAAACTTGTGTTTGATGACAACTAGTAGACAATATATCTAGAAGAAATGAAATGCCTCTGAATTTCATGTAAAAAGTTGAGATCTTTGATCTTTAGGGATTAGATTTCATGGGACCATTTATTCCTTCATTTGGTAACTTATATATATTAATTACAGTAGACTACTTTTCAAAGTGGATTGAAGCATAAGTTTTACCTCGTTGCGACGCTAAAAGTGTTTCAAGATTTTAATGAAAAATATTTTGAGTAGATACGGATTGCCGAGAATAGTTATGACTGACGGAGGATCTCATTTTAAGAATAAATACATTCAGAGATTGGCAAAAAAGTTTAATATTTTTCATAGAACCTCTACTTCCTATCACCCTCAAACCAGTGGGTTAGCTAAAGTTTTTAATCAAGAGATTAAACAAATACTTGAGAAGACTGTAAACCCTAGTAGAGTAGATTGGTCCACTAGACTGGATACCGCATTATGAGCTTACAGGACTGGAATGACTCCTTACAGGCTGATTTTTGGAAAGACTTGTCACCTACCAATAGAATTGGAGCATAAAGCATATTGGGCGATTAAAGAATTAAATTATAATTTTAAAGAGGATGGTGAGAAGAGATTGTTATAATTAAATGAATTGGAAGAATTAAGAAAAGAATCTTATGATAACGATGGAATTTATATGGATAAAATAAAGTTATGGCACAATCGGAAGATTAACGAGAAGAACTTTGAACCAGGATAAGAACTTTTGCTTTACAATATAAGGCTGATGTTATTGAAGAGATGATTGTGCGACAAAGATGGGAAGTGCTGTGTTACACTAAAGCCACCGTAGTTGTTCCTGTGGTGAATGAATTTTATGCTAATTTGCATGGAATCAACCTGGGAGTCGTCTATGTGCAAGGTAGATGGATAACTTTTACTCCTGTACGAATAAATGAGTTATATATGATCCAAAACATTCTTGTCTGCCATTATTCCAACTTTGTCCC
>NW_018218655.1:0-29481 GCF_001263595.1 Phalaenopsis equestris
TTTAGCTTTAAAAATTATTTTAATTTTTAAATGGCTGATCTCTACTAAAATTATTACTCTTCTATATAAGGATTCTTAAACACTTATCCTAAAATTGACTACATATAAAATCAATTCAACAAATATATAAGATTTAATATATAATCGATTCAAATAATTTAATTCTCATTTAATATTAATTTAATTCTTAGTGAATGTACCTTAAATTATAATCTTTTGAATTGAGTTAAGAGGTAATTTAGAATTGACTTAGGAAAAAACTGGTATTAAAATTACAAAAAAAATGAAAGGCTTAATCAATTATAATAATCATTGATAAAAGTAAAAAAGAAAAAGAAAGATGAAAAGAAAAAAAAGGAAAATAAAAAAAATTCAAGTTTTAAACAAAAATATTTAGAAGCTTTAGAGGAGAAGCATGCAGTTAAGCTTCAATTCAAAATTGGCACCTAACTTCTCAAAGTCAAAGATTAAAAGGAAAAACTCGTTAATTCTAAATTCAGAATATTTTATTTAAGAAGATATTTTATTTTAGAAAAGGAGAATTTCAGCTTTTCTGGATAACATGTATTCCTTCATCTTATTTTCTTTTTTGTATCAGAGATTCTTCCGGGAAAAGGACCATCGCATTGCAAACAAGTAAGCTTCGAACCCTAGATCTTTGATTCTTCCTTTTAATGGACGAATCAACTATAGCTGATTCACAATTTTCAACACTGCTGATACCCAATACCATTATCACTCTAAAGTTCTTACTCTCTCATCGCAAACAATTCAATCAAAACCTTATAAAACAGGGAATTATCATGTGTAGCGTGCACAAATTCTTAAAATCTTTATTCTATATGACAAATGGATTTGTCGTGTTCTTGGATGGGAGCTGTCCATGTCCTTCACCTACAGATAATTGGTTTCATATGTGGAATTTAATTGATCAGAATCTGGCTGCATCACTGTATTCCACCATTTCAGCTACAGTTCTATCTCACATCCTCAATCTACCCACCACCTCTGCTATACGAACAACATTGGAGCGCAAACTACAACCTACCAACTAATCTAAAGTGATCTAATTGAAAAATGAACAACAACATGTTTCAATGAAGGACTGCATAATGGTACAATATTTAATAGAAATCTACACATTGGTGGGTCAAATTACAACAACAGGTTCAAATCTAGATAAAAAGGATGTAATCTTATATGCCCTCAATGGTCTTCCAACATCATACAATGCATTTAAGACAACAATTCGAACTAAGCTTCAGTCCATATCTGTTGATGACTTATATTCTCTTCAGTGTAGTGAAGGGATTAACATCCAAAATGAAAATGCCAAGGTTTCCTCTACCGAAGCTTAGATGGCTCTGAAGGCATAACATGCAAAAGCCAACATCTATAACAGAGGTAGAAGCAAGAAAAAAGGTTCGAACTATAGAGGTAGCTCAAGGACAGGATCTAGGGGTGGCCGACAATCTACTCGCTCCAACACAGTTTGTCAAATCTATAACAAGGTAGGTCACTCAGCGGCTATTTGTTGGCACATGACAAATCTCGAATACACTCTTACGACTCAACCACAAGCTCTTCAAAATCTACATCCAAGGAGTGGTTATTGGATTCTGGAGTAATGAGCACTTCAATTCAGACATTAATCATCTGCAACAACCTATGGTATACAAAGGAGTCGAATAAGTAACAGCCAGCAATGGACAAACTATTTCAATTGAGCAAAAAGGTGATGTGATACTTCCAACCCTAAATCATAAGCTAAAATTATCTCACATACACCAAACTCCATTGTTATCTCACAACTTGCTTTCCATTCATAAATTAACCAACGATAACAACATCGTTGTGTCATTTGATTCTTCTGGCTTTTCAATTTATGATCCACGGACTCAAAATGTGCTTATCCAAGGTACCAGTTCTAAAGTTCTCTACTCAATTCACTCATCTGCACACTATCAAAAGCCTTTACTACATCTCTTTCCAAAGTGCAATATATTGAATTGTAGCACCGACTATGACATCATCTCCACCATCTCCAACACAAATATTCATCTACACCAATTTTTTTTCAGCATTTGCAACATTAGTAAGAGTCATAAACAACCTTTTTTTACCTCATGTAGGACAAAAATACAAGTTATTAGAACTTATTAATAGCGATGTATGGGGACCATCCCCATCTCTTATCAAGGTTATAAATATTATATTTCATTTGTTGATGACTATTCTAATTTATGTTGGGTTTTTCTCATGCAAAATAAATCCGAAACAACATCAATAGCCAAAAACTTCATTCACCTCCTCCAACATCAATTTAATACAAAAATCAAACTTCTACGTTGGACGGTGGAGGAGAATACAAAAATCATAACCTTAATCAATATCTTAGCCAAAATGCCATAATTCACCAATATTCATGTTGAACATAATGGGTTTGTGGAAAGGAAGTATCACAATATTATCGAAATGATTCGTGCTCGCAAGTCCCTTACAAATTATGGTCTAATAGCCTCCTTACGGTAGTGCATCTCATAAATTGCACGCTACTAGAAACACTCACTACAGATCTCTGTATGGACATCTTCACAAATCTCCACCAAACTACACTCATATTCATGTTTTTGGATATGCTTGTTATCCATGGAAACAACTTCAAACCTCACATAAATTTGAAAAGAGATCCACTCAATGTATTTTTGCTCTCTCCAACATAAGGACTACAAATGTTTAAATCCCACCAACAACAAAATCATAGTCTCTCGACATGTATTTGATGAATACACCTTTCCATTCCTTCAAAAATCAACACTTCCTGTCACAAAACAACAACCTAACTATTCTTTTATTCCTCCATGGCTACTTACTACCACCACATATCCATAAACCATTCAACCCCTTCCATTTATATCTCAACTGCCCACTTCAACTACACCTATACCGCCCACAACCTCAACTTCACCATCCTCATCAGATGACCACTAGATACAGCACGAGAAACATATGCTCTCCAAAGACAGACTACATGGATCATAGTTCCACTCCCAAACAATCAGCCTATTTTAGGTTGTTGGTGGACATATACTACCAAACACAATTCAATGGGCACAATCACTAGATACAAGGCATGCCTTGTAGCTCAAGGACATCAAAGAGAATTTGGTGTCAACTATCACAAATCCTTCAGTCTGGCGGCTAAGTTCTCTACCATTCGCATTCTTATTACGGTTGCACTTCATCATCAATGAAGCATACTTCAATTTGATATCTCCAATGCTTTCCTCCATGGGACTTTGAATGAGAATGTATACATGAAACAACCATCAGAGTTTCATGACCCCCAATTTCCCAATCATGTTTGCCTATTTAGAAAGTCACTATATGGATTAAAAGCTCCAGATATACTTATCACCGGAAATAATCCTATTGATATCTCCCAACTCACTGATCGTATGGCACTCAAGTTTCAACTGAAAAATCTTGGACCCATCAGCTTCTTCCTTGCATTGAAGTTCTGAAATTAGCTACATCGTACTTCTTAAGTCAGGAAAGATGTGTTATGCAACTCCTTAAAACTGCTGGATTACAGAATTGTAAAGATTTGGTAGCCCCAATACCGAGTAAACAGCTTGCTCGACAATTGCAAGACATTCCTTTACATAACCCTACCTTATAAAAACAACTTATAGGATCCCTACAGTGCATTACAGTTATAAGGAAGGACCTTTTTTATGTTATAAAATGATTATGTCACATTATTAACAATTAATTCATTTACTTTGATATCTACAAGGTATAAGTCACTTTGGTTTGGAAATTAAACCGCAAGACCTCACTCTAAGAACCTATACCGATGCCAATTAAGCTGAAGATCACTTGGATCGCAAATCCACCACAATTTTATGCTCATTTCTAGTGACTACTCCCATACCATGAATGGCCTAGAAGCAATCAAATGTTGCACAATCCTCCACAGAGGCCAAGTATCGTGCACTAGAGGAATTTGGCATCAAACCTATGCAACTTATAACAATGCACTGTGACAACATCTCTACTATCTCTCTAACAAACAACTCAATGTTTAATGCTAGGACCTAACATATTGAGATAGATTATCATTTTATAAGGGAACATATCAACTCCAAACAAATTCAGAAAAAAAATATACTCAATCTCAAAATCAACTGGCCGATATACTTACCAAAGCTCTCTCAAAACGCCGCTTCAGTCAACTTCGCAACAAACTTCAAGTTCTTCTAAGAACCATCAGCTCGCAGGAGGGTATAATCAGTAACAATGCCGAGCTTCACCAAGCTCACCTGTGATCACTTGAACATATTTTATTAGTCCATAACTACCTAAGGCTTCTCTAGAATCTTCATCAGTCTTCCTTTATCAATTATATATACCTGTAAAAGTTTACTGTTCATTAAGGAATGGGATTTCGAATGAAACCAGAAAAGGAGAATTTCAGCTTCTTTGGATAACATGTATTCCTTCATCTTATTGTCTATTTCGTTAACATGACTTTCCCCTGTCCTCTCAGTTTTTCCCCGCATTCCGTCTCTTCCCCGACATAAATGCGAACTTACTAAATCCGGTGAGAGGCGGATTTATTCCACCAGCACTTGCGAACTCCATCATCAAAAATAAATCTGAAATTATAAGATTTGATAAATCCTGCTTAAGGTAAATTTAAGTTACAGCTAAACACCATATTAAAAAGTAAAATTTATAAGCTAAATGAGCAATCTCCTAAGTTTTTGGCACAGCTACATTTGTCATTCGTAACCATAGTTGTTATGCTCTTAGTAAAACTCATTAGCATTAATTGAATAGCCTAAAGAATGATTAAAAAAGTAGCAACAGAAAAGATAACATGTATTTTCGTCAAAAATTTCCCTCTAAAACGTCACTTTTATGCCCTGTCAAGCTGCAGCTGATTTCTACAAAATTGAACATTTCATACACAAAATCAGATCGCTCAGCGTATATTCAATACATTGATGTTACTTACTCTTCTCAAAAGGTGGATCATGCCCCAAAAATTCCTCCACAGTCGAAGGAAACCCAATCTCCCCGAAGGCAGCATCGTTGTCATCATCAGTACCCCAGTCCCTCCCCGCCAACGATACGGCTTTAGCCAGCAGAAGATGAGCGAGTCTCGCTGGTTCTTTCCTTTCCCGCCGGTAATGCACGATCCAACCATCAAGTCGCTGCATTTCTTTCTCGCAATTCGGCCCCTTGAGCCCTACCACTTTTCGGTAAAATCCACCTCCGCTACAGTACGAAGAGCCCAAGCCACCCCCGCAGTCTTCGCCGTCCTCTGATAAGCCTAGAAGACTTATGAGGCCATCAATTTCATCATCTTCTTCTTCATCGTTGATGTCGTCCTGCACTGCCTCTGGAGGAGTCAGATCGTGTGCTTTTTCAGGCGGGATTGAGAGGAACTCCGGCGCTGGGTCGCTGCTTTCGTCGAGGGTGGAAGGTTTGAAGGAGGCGGGTTGGGGTTTGGAGGACGACAGGTAGAGAGGAGAGCTGAAGGATACCTGCGATGGTGGCGAAATGAGTTCCTTCTCGGAAGCCAATCTCTTCTCAACCTGCAAGCGTTGGGGTAGAAGAAGCATTAAAGTGTTTTAGATTAGCATTGCGGAATGAAGATTGAAGAATAAGGCGGTAATTATTGCCTGATTCAGCGAGGAGAAGAAGCGGTCGTGAGGTGAGAAGGGCCGCATCGAAACCGGTCACGCAGTTCGCAAGTTTGGGCGGGGGAGGAAGTACTGAAGTACATGGTAAAAGTCGATTTCAGGGCTTCTTATTATTTTAGTATTATTTTTCAGGCTGATTACATGCGTAGCACCTAAGACAATGCTATTTAGAAATCTAGCATTCTCTTTCATTCATTTATCAAATTCTCAATTGATAATAAAAATTCATTATAAAATTTCAATCCATATTTTTCATGTTTATCAAATTCTCAATGTTTTGATCTTGACACGTGTAAATACATTAGTTCGATGGTTTAAAAATATCTCATGGGTGCTAGATTTTATAAATAGTAATGTTTCAGATGCTATGTATGTATTATCCCTAATTTTATATATGTTTTATTTTTCTTGATGCGTGTCTAATGTTTGTAATAAAATAGCATCCTGACGTACCACAAGATCATGCACACACACATAAAAGAAAAGTAGTTGGGGAGTCACCATGATTTTTAAGTGGAATATCTTATAAATGGAAATAACTCACAGGGCCTGGCATAGTTAAAGAAATTCACTGTATAATTGTGAGTGTATATGCTCACTCATCTCTTAAATTAGGGAAGATGAAATCATTATGTTGATGTACAATAGAAGTAAAACAATTATAGTTGTAATAGACTGCAAATGTTGTGGTTGATTGCTTTGAAGGCAGTAGATTGTCATGAATGTTGTAGATGGTAGTTGTACTGTCAGTTGATCGTAAATGTCATAGTTGAAAGTTATGATAGCACTTGGTCATGTCGAACGTAAATGGCTGCTCTAGAAGCGTCGATTGGCCATATAGGTTGTAGTAAGTAGTTGCATGAGCTGTGAGCCACATAGGCCTTAGTGGGTTACATAAGTCGTCATGGTGAGCCGCAACAATGTCTGTAGACCACAGAAGCCTGGAGTAGGAGATGCAATAATGTTCGTATTCAAGGAATGTCATTGCATTATATTTGGGATGCACGTTGCACTATATTCAAAGTGCATTCTCGTAGTGTATTTGAGGTTAGTTGTTGTATCGTATGTTTAGCGTGTTGTTGCATCAGATTTGATACACGTCATTGTAATGTGTTCGGGTGTATTCAAAGCGTATTGTTGCACTATATTTGATGTGCATTATTACTCCACTTTTGGGGTGCGTCTCTGCACCATCTTCAAGGTGTGTTACACTATCTTTGGAGTTTGTCATACCATATTTAGGGGCTTTGTTGCATTGTATTCGGGGCTCATTTTTGCTTCATCTTTGGTTACTTAGTTGCACCTTCTTCGAGTTGCATCATTGCATCACCTTTGAGGTGTATTTCATAATATTCTGGACAATTCATTGATCCAGAAGGTGTTTGTTGCTCCGCAGCATATGCTAAGGGGCTTCGCTGAAATGTGTAGGGCGCAACCAATGGTGGTCAATAGAGATAAGTGAGAGGTGTTCAATGGTCGGTGGATGTTAGAGTGGGAAGTATTTATCAGTTCTTCATGTCAAAACATCGTTGGAATTCCACTCATTCATCTCCCCATCCATCTCTAGCTCTTCTCCTTCAGCAACCACCCCCCCTAATTGTCATGATGGGGCCACAGAGTTTGGGAGTGGCATCTCCTGTAAAGAAGGTAGGAATCCGGACCACTTCATCGGATGGCCTAGAGTAATTTCCTTGATCAGATGACTTTATGTAGACATTTTAGTGTCCTAATGATGATAGAATTGAATGATCTTTGGCTCATTGGAATCTTCTTATTGAGGTGTGATTTGTAGAAAAGTATGCTTAATTTCATTTATATTTTGCACAATTTTATGAAAGAAATTGCAATTTTAAAAAGGGTATTTTATGTTTTTCTTGCAAATAAAACAGGTAGTAAAAGTGGAACGAAGTAGAGAAGAAATGAACAGAAACGAAGCTCATATGAATCATTTGGAGATCCAAGAGACCGGGGCCTATGCGTCAACCATTGGCCGCCAAGGTGCTCATACCAAGCACCTTAGCACCACTTACTTGGGTGCCTAGGCGTCAGTATACAGTCGAGCAGACCTGACGCCTAGGCGCTAGTCTTGTGGCACCTAGGCGCAATAGTTGTTGGGCAGTTTTTCAACAGTTTCTCCTCATGATGTTGGGTGTTATTTGATAGATTAAAAGAAGTTCTTGAGGGAGAATTAGGGGGTATTTTTTTGTGGAGAAGAATGAGAAAAAGGTAGGGTTTGCTGTAGAGGAAAATTAGGATTTTACTTACGAGGTTGGTGAGATTTGAGAGGTGTATTGTCAGGAGAATATTCAACGTAACGACAAGGGTCTAGGAGATCCTAGGAGAGCATTTTCAGAGAATTGTAAAGAGGAATAAGCTAAGTATTATGCATTTCTTTTATTTTACTATTGTAAAACACAATTACCAATTGGATTTACTTTCTGTTAAAGACGATGAATTTACTTTGTGTTAAAGTTGTTTTGTGGTGTTTTCTCCATGCTTTGTGAGTATTCTTTTCACCTTTCTCTTGCAATGATTATGTTAGTTGTGGAGGAATAGTAGAATGCTTTTAAAGTTGGTTTTCAATATTTAATTTGATGATTATTCTTCAATGATTCATTTACTTTTCATTCTAATCAAGTGGTTAGTTCAAATATGTTGTGATCCATAATGACTCAGGAAAATTATTGAAGAATGATTAGAATATTCACCTTGAATTTTAGGGCATGAAACAAAAGTAAACTATAGAGAGATGCAAATAGATAGAGAAATAATATTTGATGGTTTCAAATTTTAAGGAATTAAAACCAATTTAACCAGACTTCCATATGTACTCGTAAGAGGGTAAAGAAGAGAGTTGCTCCTATTTATCACTAGCCACAATTACAATTTAAAGTATTCATTTTCCTACACACTACTTATATCATTGCTCCCAGATTACAATTTGTCACTAGCCACAATTGAAAAACCTAACGGAAACTCTGTCCAATTGCTCCCAGAGCCTCTCCCAGCATTCCTAAGTTCAATCTAACATTCTTCAACCACTCATTCCCTCTACTCGAGCCCAATTTAACCATTGATATCCAGGGCATTTTAGGGCCTTGTAATCAAACTCTTCAAAACTCCAAATTAATCATTCCACAAGCTTCCTCAGACATCAAAACCACTTCCCTTATTAAAAGCCCCCTCTCTCGAGCACTCTATCATAGTTCTAGACCAAACCCGAGTCAACCTCTGATCAAAATGATACATAGACCTTACCTCAGCTCCAACCAACACTTGGAGGACGTTCGTGGACTCAAGGCAAACCTCAGGTACAAACCCAATCGAGGCCTCACCTCTTGGGCTAAGGTATAACTCAAAATTCCTAAATTTTGTTTCGATTTGGATCTTTGTGAAGAGAATTTGTATTTTATACGTATTTAACCATATGGATAGGTTCGTCTCACTTAGATGAAGGTGTAGGAACAAACTTCATGCGATGTGGTTGAGAATCAAGCGAGATATTAGGGAGTTAGAACATGGACGGTTCTCGGTTTAGGGTGATCTGGGACGATGAATGGATGTCATATATTTCCACGTTAATTAAATGAACAGACCAGATCGTGTCAGACGAGAAGATGTTAAGTGAACCGCAGGCTTGCGTGCTAGCTGAGATGTAAAGTACAACAAATTAGAGGGCGACGCGTGGTCATTCGATGACACTGAGGTTGTGCCGGTCAAAAGCCGTAATTTTTATGATATTTGGTATTGTTTTAATTAAGAAAATGATAAAAAGATAAAATAAAGGTCAGAAAATATAAAATCATGTTTGGTAGGTTTGTTGTGGTCAGAGGACCTTAGAAAAAATAAAAGTGAGGTTAAAAAATATTGAATTTATTTTTCTTATTTAAAATTAATAAAAATTAATAAAAATTAGAAAAAAATGTAAAATAATTCAAATAATCACTAATATGGGCCAAATTGTAGGCAATCACATTAGAAGGCTTTATGAAAATTTGAAGGTCAAAAAAATTATTTTTAATATAGAATCTATTTTCTAAGTAAATAATAATTTTGTCTTAAAATAGTTATAATAAATAAAAGAAAAACCATAAAATTATGAAAATTCCTTTGGAGTGTTCCTTGAGGGCAGAGGAACTTAAGCAAAATAAAATTGAAGTTAAATTAAAATTTTTTATTTTTAAGCTATTTTCTAATTTTGAAATAATTAAAAATATAAAAGAGATACCAAAAATATGAAAATACTCCAAATTATCCTAAATATCATCCTAACTACATAGAATAACTTAAAGATGTGTTTGTAAATTTTTGAAGGTGTAAAAAGTTTTTTAGTTGGTTAAATTATATTATGAAAAATTTAAAAATGAGTTTTTGAAAAAAAAATATAATATTTATTTATTTTTTCATTAAAATTAATTAAAAATTGTAAAAAGTAAAGTATAATTAAAAAATTCACCAAAATTGTCTCTAATGGTTTTCTGATCTGGGTGAATCTTCAATAATTTTCCTAAGGGCAGAAGGATTTCTTAGTTGGTTAAATTAATTAACATTGAAAATCTCTATTTTCGGACTAAAATAATTTTTAAAAATTAAATAAAATTTTAAAAAATATAAACTCTCCTCTGTTAATTTAATTAACCCATATGTAGGGTAGCAACAAAGTTTCAATGTCATTTGAGTTAAATTTGAGAGAATTATGAAGTGGAGGGTCTTAAGGGCAAAATGATAATTATGGAATTTCGAGCTTTAATTAAAATTTAGGTCAAACTAGAGGGTAAGTGGGTGATATTGAACATAATTAACTCTCTGAAATGATTAAAACATAAAGGTTAAAAGAAATCAATTCATGTTATTTTATATGAAAGGGTAAAAGTGTAATTTTCCAAATTATTGTGGTTTGGAAGTCAATTAACTTGGATGATCCTAATGTGAAGGAGTTGATCTAAGAAGATGATAACCCATTAGTTTGAAGCCCTAAATCAATGGTCAAACGATAATACAATCTCTTAATAAGAGTCATGTTCATCTCATTCGACATTTTTCAAAATTATAAATCTACCCATAAAAACTTAAGAGCTTAGTGGTGAACTAGGTTTGATCTAAAATCACTCAACGATGTTTAGAAAAGAAAACACAATCAATTATGACTTCTTTAAAATACTACAAGCTCAATTTTAATTGAAGAGTTGAGAATTCCCTAATAACTTAATTTGCCCTTAAGGGCATCTACCCACAGAATTCCCTAATGAAACACCAAATAATTGTCTAGTTACCCTACTCATGAGATAATTGAAACATTAAAGTTCACTAAGCATAAGAGTAAAACACAACAACTAAATCCTGATTTAACTAGAGGATGATTAATTCGCTAAGTTAATAATTTATAAAGAATTTGAAATGATTAAAAGGGTTTAAAAAGATGTTCAGGGTTATACCCTGGACACTTTTACAATCTTTTGGGATATTTTGGAGGACATATGTACTTATTATTCTTTATTTAAGAAAGTTGTCCTTAAAATCTTAGGGACTCACCAAGATATGACTCAAGACCTGTTAATTTACATTTTCAATAAAATACACTTCACTACTTATCCTACATTAATAACCCAATGCTTAAGGATTTGAGTCTTGAATATGGTATTTAAATTCTTGTGAGCAACTGGGGATATTTTGCTACATATCGATCATCAGACTTTTGTAAGCCTGAGGTCTAGGTGGCTAAGGCGGTGACGATAATGCTTATGTGTGCTAAGAGAGTGACATGAAGTGGGATTTGGAATATTATTTCCTACCACAAGGATCCTTCAGGAAAGGCAATAGGACCAATGATACTATTCACCAGCTTTTTGTAGAGTTGCCCCTGACACTCTTAGGTTATTGAAAGTCCTAATCTAATTAGAGTAATTAGTATGTAGACTATATTACTTTACAAAAGAAATATACTTGCAATATAAGATGAAAAAAAATTCATTTTTGAAACATGATTTTTTTTGCTTGTTAAAAGTGAATTCTACATGCATAAAAAAAAACCACCTAAAGAAGTTTTGATAAAAACTTATAAGGGTCCACTTCTAATCACTTTAGGCAAGGTTAGGGTTGCCCTCCTTAGACTGTTAAGTTGGTGGCTTTTATCCGAAGTTGGAGTTATAAAACACACAATTCAGCTTTGAGCCCCCACTTTCACCAATGTCTTACGCTTAGTCTCGGTCTTTCATATGTGACTATGAGTTTATTTTACTTGCTTATATTTTTCTATGATTTGTTTTGTGACTTCTTTGTATAAAATTTTATTGCTTTTCTTGCTTTCTTTTTCTCGCAGTTTACTTAAACTTTCTGCAATTATATTATGTTTTATGATACTAACCATGCAACAGCAGTAGAGGCCTAGGTACGTATTGACAGTTTATTTACTACGGTCTTTACTACTTTGCTCTACTATCTCTTTACTTTACCATGTACACTTACAAAAAAAAAAACAACAAAAATACACTTTCAAAAATGTTAACACACTTTTAAACTTTCTGAACGCACTTAATCCACTCCTTTTGGGTTTATTAGAATTTCTAGGATGAGGTAACATACAATTGTTAACAAGGATTATCCAAGTTAAACGAGCTTGACAAATTATTCAGACTAAGCAAAATCAAAAGAAAATAGTGATGTTGGAATGATGAAACCGTGAGATCTTAACGGTGTCGCTTAACTTACACTAAATTCCCCCCCCTCCCTCAAACTCTTGAACAATAAACAACAAGCAAAACTAAAACTCGACATATAGACTAAAAAATTATGAAGCCTTAAACCTGGAGCTGTCACGATGAGAAGCTTGGAAGACACTTTGTGGGCAGCATGACGAGAACATACAGAAGAACATCTTCAAGGAAGCAAACGGTATCATTATCATTAATTTTCTTCTTAATTTAAAACAACCCATAGGATCTCATCTAGCTCAACGTAAATCCTCTCTTTATTTTTAGGCGTTTGCACGATTATGGTGTGCGATATAAGTTCTAACTCTCTTTAGGGTTCTAAGGTTGTCGTTCGGTATAAGCTAAACCCTCCTATCTTTCTAGGTTATTTGTATGGTCAGAAATTATGCAAGTGTATGTCCTAAATAATAAAATTGGTAAGATGGAACTCTAAATGACATCTCTTCAAAGTTGAAGCAAAATAATAGGATAGTTTGGTAAGTAACCGAGGCTTGCACAGGATTTGTGACCTCCCCTACTTTTTTTTTTCTTCTTCGGATCCCTAAAATAATTGTCCTTATTTAATCCACTCCCATTTGATTTTTCTATGTCCAACTTTGAAAACTAAGCATTAAAATCTTGAAGACAATATCTTTGATCATCATCGAGAGTCTTCTTAAGTGACTTCAGTCATTTTAGATGTAATTAACTGTATAGGCTTGCTCTTATAGGAAACTAAAGAACCCAGGTAATATACCCTATCTAATCCTTATATTTGATAGGGGGACTTTTCAGTCAACACATAAAAGGTTCGCAGACCAAACATATATCATAAATTCTCTTAGTTTATGTAACTGAGCCCCGCTAACAAGAAATGTGTTTGTTCCTCGGGAAAGGTGCATTCCTTTTGGTGTGGTGATCAATTATTTAAACTACTAAATATATGAGATCTTGTTGTTCTCATTTTAAAAAAATTTTTATTTTTTTCAAAATCATAGTTATAATTATATATTAAATTTTAAGTATTTTCAAGTCAACTGACAAATTCCAAACTGACGACCACATACCTATAGGACTTGAACACTACGATTCAAAACTATAAAGAACTATTAAGAAGATTCAAAATTAGAAAATACTCACGAACTTTTAGAAGTAATTGCGAACACTCAACAAATTAATGTAGATACCCAAGAATCGATTAATGATCATCATAACACGCATTGACCATTAAGGAATTACTCTAATCCTACAATAGATGAAATTCATTGAAGTATTCAAAATCCCACTATAGAAGCTAACACATTTGAACTTAAGCTTGCTATTATTCAAATGGTGCAGAATAGGAACAATTAGATTGGGGGGACCCCGTCTGAGGACCCAAAACTATATTCAGCAAGTTTCTTGAACTTTGCACTACATTTCGCTATAATGGCATGTCAAACAACACTGTTAAGCTTAGGCTTTTTCATTTTCCTTAAGTGTTGTTTCCGTTCATTTTTTGCTTTTTTATTTTTAAAAGGAGTTACCTTGTCGATTATCCTATTCTTCCCTTATTAAAATAAAGCTCCCGCCCAGATCAGATGAGTGATTCGAAGATGAGAGGAACCAAATAAGAAGGGGCATACAACAAATCGACAAACAAGAGAAAAAAAAATGTGGAGAATCTACATGAGATAAACTCACTAAGATAGGTAAATAATGTCCGCTTAAATAAGATCAGACGGAGACACCTTGGACCAATATCTACAAAAGAAGTATCTACATAAACTACCCATAATCAGAGATTCAGTGGTATGTACCTATTCTAAGGTCAAGAGCACTCTCAGTGGAACGTATTTCTATTGATTAATTACATCTTAGGAATACTAAAAAATACTCTCGATAAAAGGAGTTTCGCTTTATATTATCATGAATATGGGGCAATAGGTCATCAAAAGAAGGTTATTCTATGTGGGAACACCACGATGCTTCAAAGCTCTCGCAAGTTATCAGGCAGAGAGTGAGCCTCTCATATCTCAAATGGGTAATGACTCATTGGCATACGAAGCTGACAGAATAACCATAAATCATCTTGGTAGGGATATCCCAACACGTCAAAGCATGTCTGATCATAAGGGCAGAGGACAAATCGTCATTTCAAATGGGCGACAGCTTATCGGCATCAGGCTGTCAAAAGGATATAGATGAAGTTAAAGGATCGACTGAGCTCAAAGGGGGCTCAATTGTAGGAAGGTAGAGTGTTCTTAAAAAGGTAAAGATAAATGGATCGGGGTAACAAATATCTGTCATACACAGATACTAGGACCTTATGTCTACCTGATCATAAAGGTAATCAACCAGTACGTCTTGAGATTCCTACACAGCAATCCGTGAATTGTGTCGTCCACGAGAATCTCGGTAGTTTTAAGGTGAAAGGAAGAAGAGTATATCATATGACTATAGCAGGAGATTCAAGAGATGAGACTTATACATGCCGAAGTGGCGAGGATGCCTCAGGAAAGAAGAGAAAGGGAGGTTCAGCTATAAAGCTGGAAACACTCCAAACAAAAGGACTTACAGTCCGTCTCGGTCGGGGAGCCTTTTAACACCCTAAGTTCACTAGACAAACATCTATATATAAAAGGCATGCTGGGCCAGTCAGGTTGAACAAGCACAGGGGGCTTCTCCTCGGGACATGCAAATATGAATTCAATTATCTAGAGTAGTCATTTAGTATTGTGGAGGTCCTATTATATGGCTTTGGTGATATCCTTGCTATGAAAACCATTTAAAATCTTGTTCGAAGGCCACGCAGGAAAGTAAAAGTGCAATTTTATTAAATTTTGAATATTTTAATCCTAAAAATTCATTTATCTTGAATATTTTATTAAGAACTTTAGAATTTTAAATCCTACAGAGCCTATATTGCATTGTGATTCCTAGACAAACCAGAGAAAAAAATAAGAAAAATATGCACACGTATATGTATATATGCATGCAATGAAGCAGAATAATAAGCCAAATCAAAATAATAAGAAAGACCGGTGCCGCTAAGTTGGCAACATATCCCAAAAAAGAAAAAGACTGTCAGAATCTGCATATACATGACCGATCCTAATTTTATACATCAACATAAAAATACAGAATTAAGATACGGGGCACGAGCATTTGCTCCTGGTTCCCTCCACAAGGTTCTCGTGCCAAATGCCTTGGAACTCGTGCTGATATCTTATTTCTGTAATAAGACTCTCCTAGACTCTAAAAAGTACATGGGAAAAGAAAATACGTAATCCTGCATGAAAACAAATTTTAGCAGGAAAGCTCACATGCAACGTATAACGAGTCGTGCCTTATAAGTGTGGGAGTTGAATAGCACCTGCAAGCAAAAAGATCAGAAATCATCACAAACTCCCCTACAGTAGTATCTGTGTGTGTGTATATAGAGGCATGACTATCTGTAGAAGAACGCCCTAACACATTACCATGCATATGAGGCATGCAGTCATACGAAAACCACAAAGCAAGAAAGATGTCTGGCTAGGGCAAACAATCCAACAAAGGCAGACATCAAAAAAGACTACCTAGCACCCTAGATCCTAGCCTAACACAGTATCTAGCTAAAAGTGTCCTAACATAGTACTTAAGTGCATGGGGTAAGTCTCTGGCTGCCGTATAACCTTGACGGGGTCGCCACATCGGCCCCGCTCTAAGGATCCAAGGGATCTAGGCCACGTCACAAAGAGTGGTAGCATTTAAAAGAGGTGGCCTCACATATGGCCTAACTTATATAACTTTAAAAGTAGAACAGATAATACTAAGCAGAAAATATATATCCATTTTATGCCTTTAAAATAACGAACCTACAAATGTTGGCCTGTGACGCATATGACTCACGTTAGAACCCTTGGATCCTTAGCACTTTCATACTCATGTCATCCCAATGACTTAAATCGCATTGCTCACCAAGATCAACCCCACAAGCAATTCTTGTTAAGGCATCGCAAATGATACGGGGTCACTCTCCTAATGAGCAAGCCAACCATCGAGGTGAATGGGCAAGCAAACAGTCATGCAAGAAGCCCACATTGTGACCCATCGACTGAAGTACGGGGCAATCACAACGGGGGTGCCCAAAAAGGCGATCACACATCATGCAAATGAATGCAAGGATGCTACATGAAATATGACACAAAAACTGGATGTACCGGTACAACATGCTACCTATAAAGAGAAAATAAACCTGCCCGGGGACCCAAGGTGCCATGTAATTAGCACACACCAGTTATAAGTGAGTTTGTATTGAGTAAAATGATACTATAAAAAGTATTCACACTTTACCCAAAAGAAACTCACTGAGCACATATGAAAACATGCAGAATATGCAGCAGCCATATGAAAAGTGTATCAAAGTGACAAGGATGAGTACGTCATGAAGGTAGTGACTCAAAAATTACAGGCATGTCATGTAGGCAGCTGCTAAAAAGATGGGTATGCCAAGGAGGCAGTGACCTAGAGGTGGGCATGTCATGACGACAGCGACCCGAACGATTGGTATGTTGAAGAGACACTGACCCGGAAGTGCAGCTTAAGCAAGTGATAATGATCATGAAAACAAACACACACATGATATGATGCAACAAGCAAGCAGACAAGCATACACGTACACTTACATAACATACAAGGTGATGTAAAAGCATATAAGCATGCACGTGTTTGATCGACCGGACGTGATAGTCAGTTAGACCGAAGAAGTGTCAGTTTAGGGTAACCAATCTAACCCAAAAGGATGGGTGATCAGCTCGAGACAGTCGATTGATTCAAAAAGAGGATCTGAGATTGGTAAAGGGTGGCCGATCAACCCAAAGTGCTCACGCAACAGGTAATCACATGCAAAAATGCAACAAGATGGACCATACACATGCAACACAAAAGCAATGCTTGATGGCACGTCGAACTTGTCCTAACGACCTCACGTGGGTACCTAGGGTTGACACACTTGGATTTGCGACCCTGCCTCCTCCAACTTTGGCGTGGCTATGTGGAGGGCTTCCCATTTGATTTCTCGTAGGGGAAACACACCACCATTCATAGGGCAGACTAGCTACAAAGCTTTTTTCGCTCTACAAACACCCACAATCTTATATGACAGACTAGCTACAAAGTTTTTTTCATCCTGTAAAATTGAACTCAACCAACTTCTCCAATGAAAGTTGGGAGCTCTATAATCGTGGAAATTTAGGATTCCAACCCGGTAAGATTAATATCTAAGCCTCACAACAGGGAATCACTCAACTTCGTATAGGATTGGCCAGCGATGAGATTCCTAACCTATGGCTTCCTCTAGGGAAAGCAAAGATCCATCACATAAGCACTTAACTACGTCGACTCACATAGGTGCACAGACCCCGTGTGGACAATCGAACCCACATGCTATGATCAGACTAAACTTAGGGCTAGCTAAGAGTTTTAAGGAATCTCATCGCTGTGATGGTTGTGGACATGTTCTCTTTATGCTGAAGAAAACCCACGCGTTGAGCCTCCTGTGTTTGGTCTGTGTGCCAATGTACTTCGCAGAACATGTACAGAACAACGGAAAGAGCCAATGAGAACAAGAGAGGTATGCAAGTACCCAAAATAAACATCATAGCATATGAAAATACGACCGACACTTGCCTTTGAAAAAAGGAACATGTGAAAGGTCGCAAGTGGCTTCCCAAAAACTAAGGCATCACCACAAGAAAAATCTAGAACCCTTCCACCCATTTACTTCCATTGTTCCGGGTAGGAGCAGCTCGAAACATATATAAAAATAGGAAGTTTGTATCTCTACATGCGAAAAACCGAGAGGGAGGTGCGGGACCAGCCTCCTAGGGTGTCGCCTCAAAGGGGCAAGGATCAGGCAGAGGAATTCTACGCGAAGGAGGTCCAGGAAACTGAGGCCAGTTGTAGGAGATGGATGCCGACAATAGAGCTTCAGATGAGAAGAGGCATCGACGAGCCAACCAGATTCATACGAGATGCCAAGAAAACAGGGGAAAGGGTGCCAACAAATAAAACGTCGTAGGAGAGGTGGTACTTGCGGCAGGGGCGACACCACCGAGCATGTCAGTGAAATTGCAGACCGCGGATGATAGTTGTGCCATCTTCCCGACTTAGGGCATCAAGATTTTCATGAAAAAGCCCTAGGGCACGCGATCTTGAGAAAGCGGCTGACGTGCGTGAGTTTAAGTGGAATTTTTCCTTTTTTTAATTATTTTATTAATAAAATTATTAATTATTTAAAATCTCTTGATTCACGCATTTTTTGCACGTTCACAGAACCCCAAGAATATGTGTCATTCCTCGGTAAAATCGACGTTCCAGACGCTCTTGCACAATTCGTTTCGTCACCGGAGTCATCCAAACAAATTCCTCGGTGAATGAGCCAATTTTTGCAAGTTTCGCTTAACGCGGCAAATAATATTTGTTGGTCCAATCAGAGTCATTTGATGAGAAAAATGTTGATCGACCTTTACCTAAGAAAAAACCAAAGCCTAGCAGGAAGACCCTGGCTACGGGCTCCTCAAAATGCGTCAACGGTCTCAACTGGATGTCTCGAGCAACGGGAAACAACATATGCATGAAGCATGCCCCTGATGAACTCAAGTAAACATCCCACACATGTGACATAAACAATTCATGCCAATAGCGGTAAAGCCAAAATGTGGTTAAACTTATTAGCATCTTGATCAATTAGGACATGGGGTAACTTGGCCCAAAAATTCTTAGCTAAGTATTTCCCGCCTTTAAAAAATGTTAAACTTAGGAATGATATTACTTTATTTTGCTAATTAGAGGTGAGTCAATATATGAGGCTTGGGAATGATTTAAGAAACTTCTTCGGAAGTGCCCCATCATTCACTGCCCGATTGGCTAATTATACAGACTTATTACATTAGTTTAGTAGGATCCCTAAGATCTATTATAGATGTTGTCACTGGTGGTTTGCTTATGTCCAAGCCATTTGATAAGGCTTATTCTTTGATTGAAGAGATGACCACTAATAATTTTCACTAGTCCTCTGAAAGAGTAACCTTTGGAAGGTAGCTAGTGTACATGACATAAATGTGCTTTTGATTCCAACTTCTCAGGTAGCAACTATATCTAAGAAGGCAGACCAATTCAGAATGAACCATCCTCAAGTATCTCTAGTAATTGAGAAAATTTCATTTGAACAAATGATTGATTTTAACACTTCATCATTTAAAACTGAAGACTTTAAATCTGATTAGCAATAGACCTTAAAATCCCTTATTCTAATTTCTATAACCTAGGTTGAAAGAACCATTCTAACTTTAACTTGAACAACAAATCTGGTGGGGAAAATTAACAATGGGGAAATAACCAGGCAAATTTTTTTAGGAAATTGGAATAAAGTTAGTACCAACTATAGACCTTCTTATCCTCTAGGATTTAACTCTCACCCCCAATTCGAGAAAAAAAGTTGTCTTGGAAGGAAGTTGTATTGCAGATGGTGATTCAACTGTAAAGTCAAGATGCAACTATAAGGAACATAGAAAACTAGCTTGGACAGATTGCTAATTTACTGAGCAATCAACCCCAAGAAACTCTTCCTAGAAACACTGAGATTAACCCTAAGGAGAAGAATTGTGAGCATGTGGAAGCTATCCAATTAAAGAGTGGAAGAGAGTTGGAGGATGTAATTCAGAAAGATTTTGAAAGTGAAAAGGAGGCTACAAAACCTGAAAAACCTTTAGAAAATGTTTTCAAAGACTTAGAGAAACTTGTCTCTACAACTTAGATTAACTTACAAAGACCATCACCTTCATTTCCTCAAATAATCCAACAACAAAAACTAGATCAACAATTTTAACAATTTTTGGAACTATTTAAGAAGTTGACTATTAATATTCCTTTTGTTGAAGCTCTGGAGTAAATGCCCAGTTATGTAAAGTTCATGAAAGACTTTCTTAACAATAAGAGAAAGTTTGGAGATTATAAGATAGTTGCAGTTAGTGAAGAGTGTAGCGCTATAATTTAGAAGAAACATCCTTAGAAGATTTACTATCTTTTGTGCAATATGATTTTGGGATCTTTACTATCTTTTGTGCAATATGAAAAAGATTTTTAAAAAAAGATTTATGTGGTTTTGGAGCAAGTATAAATCTTATGTCATTGTCTATCCTCAAAAGGTTAGGATTAGGAGAAGTGTCTCTACTACTCTAACCCTTTAGCTAGTTGATCGATCGATAACTTATCCAAAGAGGGTTATAAAAGAAGATTTAGTTAAGGCAGATATGTTTATCTTCCTTGCTGATTTCATTGTGTTGAATATAGAGGAAGATAAAGAAATTTTCATAGTTTTTAGGTAGACCTTTCTTAGCCACTAGACGAGCTATGATAGATGTGCAAAAGGTGAATTAATTATGACGCTAAATGATCATGAAATTACATTCAATTTCTTAAAATCTATGAAGCATCCTTCTAAAGGAAATGAAGATGTGTGTTTTCGGATGGACTTAATTGATTATTTTTTGTAGTACCATTTCTGAGAGGATTGTGAAGTAAAATTAGTTTATTTGTAGAGCCAGATTTGGATGATGAAGAGGTTACAGAGCGAGATGAATAAATCCTATTGATTATAATGATTTAAAAATTTGTTCAGGAGACGTTTGAGATTTTAGATATGATAAAAACTAGTAAACCTCTTATTCCTTCTCTTGAGGAATCCCCTAACTTGAAATGAAGGAGCTTCCCACATACTTAAAGTATGCTTACTTGGGAAAGCCATCTGCATTACCGGTTATCATATCCTCAGATTTGATCCATTCACAAGAGGACAATTAATGAATATTCTGAGGAATTATAAGATTTCTTTTGGATGAACCTTAGCAGATATAAAAAAGATTAGTCCCTCTATTGGTATGCATAGGATCCTGATGGAAGATAATCATAAACCCAGATAGATCCTTAAAGAAGATTAAATCTAATTATGAAAGAAGTAGTTAAAAAAGAAATAATGAAATGGTTAGATGTAGGTATTATCTATCCTGTATCAGATAGTGCTTAGGTTATTCCTATTCACTGTGTTACTAAGAAAGGGGAGTTACGATGACTGTTAATGAATAAAATGAATTAATTCCATTAGACATGTCACTGGGTGGCATATATGGATGGCATATATGTATATATTATAGAAAATTAAATTCTGCCACAAAGAAAGACTACTTTCCTTTACCCTTTTTGGATCAGATGTTAGATAGTTGGCCATCCATGTTGCTTCTTAGATGAAAATTAAATGAATATTCAGGGTATCATCAGATACTTATAGCTCTTGAGGATCAAGATAAGATAACATTCACAAGTCCTTATGGGACTATTACTTTTCCAAGAATGTCCTTTGGGTTATGTAATGCATCTACTAAATTTTAACAGTGTATGATGTCTATTTTTTGTGACTTGATTGAGAAAAGAATTGAAGTGTTTATGGATGTGTTTTCAGTGTTTGAGCCTTCATTTGATTCTTGTTTAGATAATTTGGTGATGGTATTAAATTGTTATGAAGAACCCAATTTAGTTCTCAATTTGAAGAAGTTTCAATTTATGGCTTCGGGAGGTATTGTGTTAGGACATAAAATATTTGAAAAAGATATGTTAGTAGACCCATCAAAAGTGCTAGTTATTGAAAAACTGTCTCAACCTATTATTGTGAGGGAAGTTAAAGTTTTTTAGAACATGCTGAATTCTATAAGTGATATATAAAATATTTTTTAAAAATTGTCAAACTTCTATGCCATCTCTTAAAAAAGGATTTCCTATTTAATTTTGACCATGGATGCCTAAATGCCTTCAATACTCAGAAAGATAACTTAGTCACTGCTCCTATTATTGTTTCACCTGATCAGGGAAAATAATTTGAGCTAATGTGTGATGCCAGAAACTATGTTATTGGGGTCGTTTTGGGACAAAGACATGATAAATGTTTAAAGCTATATACTGTGCCAATAAAACCCTTAATAATGCTCAAATAAAGTATACGACTACTGGAAGAAGCTATTGGTTTATAGTATATGCTTTTGATAACTTTAGATCCTAGTTGATTGGAATAAATGTATTGTTCACACTGACTGTTCTGTTATTAGATAACTAATGCAAAAAAGGATGTCAAATCGAGAACGATTAGATGGCACATTTTGATACAAGAATTTGATATCGATATGAAGGTTTCTGATAATAAAAAAGTTGACCATTTATCAAGACTAGATCAGGGAGCTTCATATGTTTATGAAGATGAAATCAATGAAAATTTTCCTGATGAACACTTGTTTGTTATTACTGAGTTGTGTATTTCGTGGTATGCTCACATATTTAATTTTTCAGGTTGGTGATATTATGCCCTATGACATGACATACCATCAACAGAAGAAATTCATGCATGATGTCGGATATTACTTCTGGAACTACCCATATCTATAAAAAATGTAAGGATCAGGTGATAAGGAGATCTATCCTATAGAAGAAACCCTATAAATTATTAAGAAATGTCATGATTCTAAATTTAGGGGGTAATTTGAAGGTGATAGAACTGCTTTTAAGATTTTTTAATCTGAATTTTATTGACCTACTCTATTTAAAGATGTGAATTTATATATAAGATCTTGTGATAAAAGTATGAGAGTAGGCAATATTTCTAAGTGTGATGAATTGCCCCTAAATTTTACTTTGGAAATTGAGAATTTTGATGTTTGGGTTTTAGACTTTATGGGTCCCTTTGTACCTTCGTTAGGAAATTTATATATTATGATAGTTGTAGACGATGCTTCAAAATGAATTGAGGCAATGACTCTTCCAAATTGTGATGCTCAAAGTGTAGCTGAATTCTTAAAGAAGGATATCTTTAGTAGACTTGGCATGCTTAGAGTGATCATTAGTCATAAGGGGAGCCACTTTAGGAACAAATAAATTGAGACCTTAGTTACTAAGTTTAGAATTAAGCATAAGATTCCTACAACATATCATCCGCAAACGAGTGGTTTAGTAGAAGTATATGAAAGGGAAATGAAAATAATTTTAGAAAAAACTGTCAATCCTAGTAGAAAAGATTGAACTTTAAGATTAGATGATGCATTATGGGTTTATAGGACTGCTTATAAAACATTTATAGGAATGTCTCCATATAGACTCGTAATTGGCAAAGCTTGTCATTTACAAGTGGACAAAAAGCTTATTTGGATGTTAAGAAATTTAATTATAATATGAAAGAAGCTAGTGAAAAAAAGATTTTTGCAGTTAAATGAACTCGAGCAAATTAGAGAAGAATCTTATGAAAATACTAAGATTTATAAAGAAAAAAAATGAAAAAGTGCATGATCGAAAGATTCTTAGGAAAGATTTTGAGTTGGGACTGGGGGTTTTGCTATATAATACATGATTGAAATTATTTCCTGGAAAAATTAAGTCCAAGTGGTCGGGGCCATTTACTGTAGTTAAAGTTTATCTTTTTGGTGCAATTAAGATTAAATATCTAGGGAATGGTAGAGTATTTAAAGTGAATAGTTAGAGATTTAAACTCTACTTAAGAGGTGAGAGACCATTGATAAATAAGGTCTTAATGTTGGGTCAACCTAAGTAGATATTTGAATCTGTCGGGCCGATAACGTTAAACCAAGCGCTTATTGAGAGGCAATCCCAAGTTTATATTTTTTTAGTATGTTGTATTTGTTATTTTTTGTGGTGTGGATTGTTGATATTTGTGTGTTGATATTTAGCTTTGTGAGTGTTTTGATTTGATTAGGATTGTGTGGAGTGAGGGTGGCAAATCCTTAGTCTTCTCATTGTGACTGGACTTTAGTATGTTCTCTGGAACTAGAAGGATCAACTATATCCTCTACACCTTAGTTCTCAACCGAATTTAAGGATTTATCAGAGGCAAGTTGTGTTTGGACATAAGACTAGTCCATCTCAGTTCTTCACTACCTATTCTGATCCTATTCTCCTATCATGTTGGTTCAGTAGACAAGCTATCTTAGGAGCTTGTGGATGATCTTTTTATTAATCTGTTAGTGGTGCATACTTTATTGGATAGTAGTACTTAGGGTTGGTAACACATAAGCCAATAGTAAAAGTGCTATTCGTACCTAAATATATTTACAAAAATATTTATAAGCATTTGACCGTTGAATAAAAATAGATTTTTTTTTTAGATGAGGAAGTGGAAAGGGAGATGTGATGAGGAGGATAAGTGGTCCTCATTTATCTTTAGTGTTTATGTGTTTATTGGTGTGATGAAGGACTTGGGAAGGATCAAAAATTGAATTTAAAAGACCAAGAACAAATTTGGGTCGAGCACATAGGCCCCATGCCTTTGGCACCGAAGTGTCCGGAGCTAATTTGGCGCTTAGACACCAATATAAACCTGTGCCAATGCACCACACTAGAAGCAAGGGTTCTTCCTTCTTTTGTGATTGAGAGGCGATACTTAGGGTTCTTCCTTCCCTTCCATTTTTGATCGATTCCTGAAGATTTGGAGAGTAGAAACCACTTAAGGTAAATTTCCACTCCTCTTGCATTTCTTTTCTTCATACAGGGAACTTTTTGGGTTTTTGAAGGATTTTGAAGAAGGGGGAATTTTATGGGGTGATTTTGATTAAGCCCATAACAAGCATCTAGTACACATCTACATTATTCCTTCACCTCATTTCATTGCATTGTTATTATTATACCTTCTCTATGTGATATGCATATATGTAATACATGACCGTGGGAATTGATGTTCTTATTAGAAAACTAGATGTGCTATGCCAAAACCGAAAAGAATTGATGGAAATTTTTATGAGATGCAAAAAAAAAATCAAACAATAAAACCGCTCCAAGGCTGGAACAAACCAAATTATAGGTAGAACCTGGTGGTAAAATAGATAGATGGAGGTAAACCTTGCCCCAATGCTCAATGCAAATAATATTGTTGGTATAAGAACGTCACCCTATGCTTGACGTGAGGAAAGAACCTTGGTACAATAAAAGACGCCACAAACGGGGTGAAAATCCGCTTGATAAGTTGAGAAAGAACTCCTTAGGCGATGACCTAGAGTTCTGTTGGAATCCTAGGGAAACCGTGGGAGACAACCCAAATGTAAGTTTTTTTGGCAAGAATCAAAAGTCTCTTTCTCATTTGAAGTAAGGCCTATATATATGATAAAGCTTACAAGCAAACAAAAGAAAAGATAAAATATCTTCTAAAACAAATGAAAAACTATATCAAGTTGGCATGCAAGCCATTATTAAACTGCAATAAAAAATACAAAATATCCAGCAATAATAATATAACTCCTTTATCTTTGGGCTTGGAATAAGTGGACAAATCTTTGTGGCTCTTTCTCCTTAAATCCCCATGAATTAGCTGAGTCTAAGCCTCCTGGACTAATCCATTAAGAGCTTCTTTCACCCTCTTTACACGGCATCTACTAATTGGCCCACATGGAACGTGAATTAAATCTTCTCTTGAAGTCGTGTCATTGTCATCCATGCTATCATTTGCATTATTCCCCTCCTCTTGAAAAGGATTTTTCCTCAAATCAATGCCTGCATCAAAAGGACTTAAATCAGTAACATTGAAAGTGGCACTCACATTATACTTACCTGGTAGATCCAGCTTGTTGGCATTGTCATTGATACACTCAAGTACTTGAAAAGGACCATCTCCTCTTGGAAGTAGTTTGGAATGTCTTTGTTCCGGAAATCTTTCTTTTCTCATGTGTAACTAGACCCAATCTCCAGGTTCAAAGATCATTTTGTGTCACCCCTTGTTGGCATGTTTTTCATATTGCTTTATTCTTTGTTCAATATTCAGTCGTGCCTTCTCTTATATCTGCTTTACAAACTCAACCTTTTTCCTACCGTCTAAGTTAACATGCTCAGAAATAGGTAATGGAATTAAATCAAATGGAGTTAAAGGATTAAAACCATAAAAAATTTGAAAAGGTTAAAAAATAGTAGCATTAGTAGCTGAATGAACAACCATATTATAAGCAAACTCAACATGTGGTAAACAATCTTCCCATGTTTTGATATTTTTCTTTATGATTGTCCTTAAAAAATTAGACAAATTCCTATTTACAACTTTAGTTTTTCCTATTTACTACTTCAGTTTGACCATCAGTCTGTGGGTGACAAGTAGTAGAAAGCAACAATTTGGTTCCTAACCTACACCACAAGGTTTTCCAAAAGTAACTCAAGAACTTAGGATCTATATCATAAACAATTGTTCTAGGCATACCATGTAATTTTATAATCTCCCTAAAGAAAAAATCTGCAATATTAGAAGCATCGTCAGTTTTGTGACATGGAATAAAATGTTCCATTTTGGAAAATCGATCCACCACCACAAAAAGTAAATCTCTACCACGTTTAGTCCTAGGCAAACCTAGCACAAAGTCCATAGAAATATCAATCCAAGGTGCATTAGGAATTAGTAAACAAGTATACAAACTGTTGGGTTACACTCGAGATTTAGCTTGTCGACATGTGACACACCTACCACAAATTCTCTCGACATCCCGCCTCATGTGTGGCCAATAGAAGTGTTCCTGCAAAACAACTAGTCTTTGCAACTCCAAAATGTCCCATTAATCCCCCTCCATGAGATTCATGTACAAGCGATTCTCGTAAAGAACTTGTAGGCACACATAACTTATTTTCTCGAAATAGAAACCCATGATGTTTAAGGAATTTACCGCAAGTAGTTTTATCACAAGCTTGATATTCATTACAAAAGTCAACATCATCAAGGTATAAATCTTTAATATGTTCAAAACCATGTAACTTTGCATCAAGAGTAGATAGTAATGCATACCTTCGAGAAAGAGCATCAGCAACCACATTTTCCTTACCTTGCTTGTATCACATGACATGAGGACATGTCTCAATGAACTCCACCCAACGAACATGCCTTTTGTTTACCTTGTGTTGACCTTTCAAGTGCTTCAAGGACTCATGATCAGTGTGAATCACGAACTCCTTAGGCCAAAGGTAGTGCTGCCAAGTTTTCAAGGCTCTAACCAATGCATACATCTCCTTGTCATAAGTCAGATAGTTTAAGGTGGCCCCGTTCAACTTTTCGTTGAAATAAGCAATTGGTCTTTGCTCCTGCATAAGAACAACACCTATGCCAATATCTGAAGCATCACATTCAATTTCAGATGTTTTAGAAAAATCAGGTAAAGTCAAAATAGGGGCGTGGGCAAGTTTTTCCTTGATAAATTGAAATACATTTTTTTGCGCTTCTCCCCACTTGAACCTAACGTTCTTCTTGATTAATTCAGTGAGTGGTGCAGCTATGCTACTAAATTCTTTCACAAATTGTCGGTATAAACTAGCAAGTCCATGAAAATTACAAACATTACTTATACTAGCGGGACTAGGCCACTCAAGTATAGCACACACCTTTTCTTCATCAATATGTATAACCTGCATACTCAAAACAAGTCCTACGAAACAAAATTTATTGGTGCAAAAGGTACACTTTTCCAAGTTACCAAATAACTATTCTTTTCTCAAAACATCTAAAACAAGTTTTAAATGTTCAACATGATCCTTCAGGTTTTTTGCTATAGATCAGAATATCATCGAAATAGATCACAACAAATTTTCCAATAAAAGCTAGCAAAACATGGTTCATTAGTCTCATGAAAGTACTAGGTGCATTAGTCAAACCAAAATGCATAACTAACCATTCATACAAACCATATTTTGTCTTCAAAGCAGTTTTCCACTCATTGCCTTCTTTCATCCTAAGCTGATGATATCCACTTTTTAAATCAATCTTAAAAAACACACAAGATCCATGTAACTCATCTAGCATATCATCTGAGCGAGGAATAGGGTGTCTATACTTTACCATAATATTTTTGATGGCTCGACAATCCACGCACATTCTTCAAGACCCATCCTTCTTAGGAACTAGAATTACAGGAACAACAAATGGACTCATGCTCTCTCTCACATACCCCTTCTCTATTGGTTCCCTAACCTGCCTTTGTAACTCTTTTGTCTCCTCAGAATTGCTTCTATAGGCTGGATGGTTTGGAATGGTGGCTCCTGGTATAAAATCAATTTGATGGGCAAATATGAGGGTATTTTGGTAATTTTGGCAATTTTGGGTGGTTTTGGGCAATTTGGGTATTTTCAAATGGTTTGAGATGATTTTTGAATAAGTTTGGGAATTTTGGGTTAAATTGGAAATTGTGGCCAAATTCAGAGTTTTAAGGGCATTTAAGTAATTATAGTGGATTTATGGGTAAAAGGCAAATTTGGATTTTTTTGGTAGAATTTGGATGTCAACCACCATGTATGAGTTATATTTCTTCCTTTTTCTCATTTGGGTCTGTTGACCTCACTTTTGGTTGAGGTTCAGTTTTTCCTCTTTAGTAGCCTAAAGTCTAGCCATAAGACTTTCTTCAAATTGTTCTCTACTCAACTTGAAGTTCCACATATTGGTCCTAACATCTAGCACTTAGTAGGTGGGGTCACTATGGGGGAAACTCAAGATGAGTCACCCTTAGGACTGCTAGACCTTAGGGTTGACCCTGGGTGTTGGTCTAGGGCTAAGGCAATCACTTGAAATCAATTGCATTCACAATCACTCACTACCCTAAACACAAAATTGCTAGGTCCTGTAGGTGGTTCCCTAAACCCATTAGCCCCAGGCTAGGGTTTAGCTAAGACCACTACATAGAGGACCCAAAATGGGGTCTCTATTGGTCCATGGCTTATCTATGGTGGTTGACAATCCAACTCTATCAAGATACCCAACCCACCTTATTGCCCATAAACTCTCCCAAATTACCCAGATACCCTTGGGACCCCAAATTTGGCCAAAATATCCAAATCTAGCCAAAATACACAAACTTGTTCAAAAATCATTTCAAACATTTTGAAAACACATAAATTACCCAAAATCCCCAAATTGGCCAAATTACCAAAATACGCCTCTTTGGCCCAAAATTCCAAAAATTCTAAAAAATTCCAAAAATTCTCAAAACCTCCCAAATATTCCCAATTTCATTTTTCTCAACTATCACATGACCCAATTTGGCTAATTT
>NW_018218655.1:29959-34697 GCF_001263595.1 Phalaenopsis equestris
ATTGATTAAAATTCAAAATTCCCTCAAATTGACCCTTCAATTGAGCTCAAAACCACTTCCATCCTTAACCAAAGTTGTCCCTTATGATCATCTACACCAAATGCAACATTTATTTGGGCCAATTGGCATGGATAGCCTAGACTAAACCCAAGATTTGTTCATTTGCACCCACTTGGACCCATGCACTAAATGTGACCTAACCACCCTAAAGCAACCAAATTAACTCCACCTCAGCCATTAGTTGACCCCTAAGACTGAGCCAAAACCCATCTAACCACCTAAAATAAGCCATGGACCAAAGATCCCCCAAATTAAGGGATCTTATTCCCAAAAAACATATGCTTAAGATATCCTTGCCAAATCAAAACACATTTGCATTAAATTGTTGTGATAGATTCCTCTGGATGCCCTGAGCACCTAGCCACCTCCGCCTGGCCGGCCTGCCAACCTAGTGGTCGGAAAATGGCCAAACTGAAAGCCACCCCCATGGATCTTCACCAAATCAAACCTAGAGGCCAGCTCAGCCAAATTGAATTGTAGAGCTCCTCTGCCCTCCACCTAAGCACCACATTACACCTCCTAATTGGCCATGACATCCACCATAACCCCATTTTTATAAAAGGCCACCTCCATGGCCGTTAAACTAAGTGCTGAAAATTTCTTAGAGAGAGTCTCCCAAACTTCTCAAAGAGCTTCTCTGAGATCCCCTCAGTACAATCCAACCCTCATCTCCCACTGAATTCCACTGTGGAAGCTTAATTTTGAGCTCAAACCCCTACCCAAAACCAGGACAGAACTCATTACACCTCCACACTCCACCAAACTCAAATTAACTCTACCCACACCTTCACAACATTGAAAGAAGCAAAAGCCCCATCAAATTACCCTCTCACAGAGCTTCTACCATAACTCTAGACCAACACCCAAATCCGGCCACGATCGCAATCATACAGTAAGAGGCTCAATCCCCAGCCTCCTTGGACCCTAACGAAAGTGCCAAGATCCTCTGATTGAAGCTTCACTTCTCAGAGCAAAGGTATAAAACTTCTCCCCCTCCCAAGCCTATTTTGATTCTCCATTTGATTAGGCTTAATTTAATTGCATGATTATCGTATGATGTGTTCGGCTCACTTAGACGAGTCCATATGATCAAACCCGAAGTGATTTGGTTGAGTCTAGGCGTTGAGTCTAGGCTGAGATCTTATGATTTTAGTGTGGATGGTCACATGATCACTCTATTAGGGACGATGATGGGAAGTTGTTTGATCAAGCGTGTATCGAATGGATGGCTAAGATGAAGCTGGACAGTGCTTCTTTACACAAACAACAGGACACGAGGCTGTCGGTGTGGACGACGGCGTCAAATAGGAGCGCGTCGCGTGGAGTTTCGAAGCCACCGTAGGTTGAAGGGGCGCCGCGTGGATAAGTAGAAAAATAGGGCTTTTTCTCTTTATTTAAACTCCCTTAACTTCAAAAATCCATAACATTGTGTAGAAAAATCTTAAAAATAAAATAAAAATACCCTCTTGCTCAGTGAACATAGGAGAATAATGTGGAAATAATTTTAAGTCCATGTGATGCATATTTTATTTTTAATTCATTAAACATTGATTTGAATCTTTTGATTCTCCATCCATGTAGACTTATCTCCACAGCTTGAATTTTTGGCATGTTGTAGCCTCTGTCAAGGAGAACATTCTCTAATTTTTCCAAAGTCAAAGGAGGTCCTTAGACAGAGGATCACATTTTTCAAGTCTTTGTACACTATTTGCTTGAAATAATCATGGAAATTAGCATGTTGCTTAGAAAAATCCAAGAAAATCTTGAAAGGTTTACTAAAAAGTTTTGGAAGGTCCACCATGACCAGAGGAGCTTTTGGAAATAATTTCATGGGTCAGTCATTTAAAATGTACTCAATTTTCACAAACTCTAAATCATTAAGAAAATTAATTTTGAAAGATATAAACATTTAAATGACTTGATTTTTGATCTCCACTGTTATTTATGTTCCAGTAAACTCACCATAAAAGTCTCAAAATATTTTGAGTTCATTTGATAACTTAAGTTGATTTTTAAAGATAAACATCACTTTTGGCATTTAAATGATTTTTTTATTTAAAAATCGAAATATAACTTGAAAAATTATAAAAGTTAGTTTTTTGAGTTCTGTGTGATTAGAGGGTATTTTATAAAATTAAAATAATATTTAAAATAAAAACTTAATTTTTAGCCTATTTTAAATATTTAAAATAATTAAGATCCATAAAAATCATAAAAATAATAAAACTCATGGAAATGTTCTAAATTGCTTCCTAATCACTTAGGAACAATTATAAAAATTTTTTTCTGGTTTTCTAAATAAAGATATTGAATTTTAAAGCTCAAAATGATTTTTAAAGGCTAAAAATGGGTTTTCATTAAGAATAATTCCAATAAAACAAGTAAAATTAAAAAAAATATATGAAATATTCTCCTCTGAGTTCTTTGACCTCAGAAAGACTTTTTTAAAATACAAAACTTAATTTTCCCCATTTAAAATATTTTATATTAATAAATACCCCAAAATTTAAAATAATTCTTAAAATTAAACTAAAATTCAAAAAATCATGAAATTTTGTCCAAAGGCTTCTCTGGTCTAGGTCTACCTCCATTAAAAATTTCAAGGGATTAGGAGTTACTTTGGTCAAGTTAGGAATTTTCTTTGAAAAATCCTATTTTTGCATGAAAATAATTATATAAATAAATTAAATTTGGAAAAATCACATTTTCTCCTCTGATGACTTAATTGACCCATGAATGAGATATGATAAAAATTTCAAATTCATTTGAATTGAATTTGACAAATTATGAAGTGTGAGAGCCTTAGGGGCAAATGTGTAATTTTGGAAACTTAACATTAATAAACATTTAGGCTTAATTCAAGAAGGAAAATGGGTAACCTCTGATCTTAATCAATTTATTTGATATTTGAAACACAAGGGTTTAATTGGTAGAAACCAACCTCACTTTCTTAATTGAAAAGATAAGTTCCCCTATTTTGATTTTCAAATAAAATTTAAATCATGAATCATGACCACCTAAAGCTTAATCTTTTCAAAACTAATTAAGATACTCACCTAGGTCTTAAGGGCTTAGTAGTGACTTAGGCTAAATCAAGTTTCATTTAAATGAGGATTAGAAAAGTAAATCTCATTGAAAATTAAAACATCTTTCAAAAACTACAAGCCCAATTTGGGTTAAAATTTGGCTAAGTGTTCCAATAACACAACTTGTCTCTTTAAGGGGCTTCACCCACATAATTCTTAAATTGAATCACAAGTGATAATTACCCTATTCTTAGGGATAATAGAGACATCTGTGTTCACTGAGCATTAAGGGTATTTACAGGATGACTTATTAAGCAACATAATAAGTTTTAAAAAACTCGGGATTTTCCTCTAGACATCGAGAGAGTAGCACGGACCTGCTTCTTTGTCTAGATCTGTTGGATATCTTGAAGATCTACTAAACTTAATATGTTTTGCTTGACAAGATCATTCTTAATTGAATTCCTAAAGACCCGCCAAGATATGATATAGGGTTAGAAAAACTACCAAAAACTTACTTTTTGCCTCTATATAATCTGCCCTGACATGCATTATAACTTTCAGGTGTTGGAACGAGAAGACTCGTCAGGTACGCTTTTACAATTTTCAGCTTTGTCTTGCATGCAAAACCAAAACCAAAACTAAAATTAAAATCAACCAAAATAAAAATTCACCGCCACAACATTCAAAATATAAAACAACTCAAAATTTAATCACAAACATCACAAAAACCACAACTACAACTAAATTAAGACGTCTCTATTAGATGATCGGGAATCCCTTGGAGAAGGTAACCTACTGTTGCTAACGAGGCTTCCCACCGTCTAAATGAAATTATGGAAGTCATTAAATTGAGTTTAGTAAGTTCATTTGGACTAAGTGAATCCAATAGAAAACAGTGGTGCCGAAACGAGGGAACCGTAGGATCCTAACCGGTGTCGCTCTAATCAACTTTAACATGCCCCCATAAAATTTAAATAAATTCAACCATAGGGCCACCTGATTTGACATTATAACTTGACACACTATAAAACTCAAACTTGTCGCGGCAAGGAGCTTGGAGCTAGCATGGTGGGCTGCACGGTCATCTTCAACAACAAAACATGTCTTCTCCAGCTAAACCAATCTTCCTTCCTTAGACTTAAACAACAAAACCATAGGACTTCGAGGTTGTTTGGTTATGCAACGTAAATACTCACCTTATTTTTAGGCTTTTGTACAGCCCTGCTATACAAAATTCAAGCTATGTGGAAATAATTTTAAGTTCATGTGATGCATATTTTATTTTTAATTAATTAAATACAGATTTGAATCTTTTGATTCTCCATGCATGTACACTTATCATCATAGCTTGAATTTTTGGCATATTGTAGCCTCTCTCATGGAGCATTCTCTAATTTTTCTAAAGTCAGAGGAGGTCCTTAGACAGGGGATCACATTTTTCAAATTTATGTGCATTATTTGCTTAAAATAATCATGAAAATTATCATGTTGGTTAGAAAATTTCAAGAAAATTTTGGAAGGTCCACCATGAGCAGAGGAGCTTTTGGAAATAATTTCATGGGTCAAGTCATTCAAAATGTACTCAATTTTCATAAACTCTAAATCATTAAGAAAATTAATTTTGAAAGATATAAATATTTAAATGACTT
>NW_018218655.1:34847-36002 GCF_001263595.1 Phalaenopsis equestris
TTTTTAAAAATCAAAATATAACTCAAAAATTTATAAAAACTTACTTTTAACTTCTCTGTGATCAGGGGTATTTTCTAAAAATAAAATGATGTTTAAAATAAAAACTTCATTTTTAGCCTATTTTAAATATCTAAAATAATTAAAAATCCATAAAAATCACAAAAATAATAAAACTTATGGAAATGTTCTAAATTACTTCCTAATCACTTAAGAACAATTAGAATACTTTTTCTGGTTTTCTAAATAAAGATATTGAATTTTAAAGCTCAAAATGATTTTTAAAGGATAAAAATGGGTTTTCACTAAGAAATAATTCCAATAAATCAAGTAAAACTCAAAAAAATATGAAATCTTCTCCTCTGAGTTCTCTGACTTCAGAGAGACTTTTCAAAAATACAAAACTTAATTTTTTCCATTTAAAATATTTTATATTTAATAAATACCCCAGAACTTAAAATAATTCTTAAAATTCAAAGAGAAATCAAAAAATCATGAAATTGGGTCCAAAGACTTCTTTGGTCTAGGTCTACCCCCAGTAAAAATTTCAAGCGATTGGGAGTTACCTTGGACAAGTTAGGAATTTTCTTTAAAATATCCTATTTTTGCATGAAAATAATTATATAAATAAATTAAATTTTGAAAAATCACATTTTCTCCTCTGGTGTCTTAATTGACCCATGAATAAGATATGATAAAAATTGCAAAGTCATTTGAATTGAATTTGACAAATTATGAAGTGTGAGAGTCTTAGGGGCAAATGTGTAATTTTGGAACTTAGCCTTAATTAACATTTAGGCTCAATTCAAGAAGGAAAATGGGTAACCTCTGATCTTAATTAATTTATTTGATGTTTGAAACATAAGGGTTTAATTGGTAGAAATCAACCTCACTTTCTTAATTGAAAAGATAAGTTAATAAATTTCTGCATTATTAAAATTTCAAAGTTTATTAAAAGTAAAATGAACCAAGAACTTAGGGGTATGATTTTTGAAGTCAATAATTAATCAATTTAATACCTTTATTTTGATTTTCAAATAAAATTTAAATCATGAATCATGACCACCTAAAGCTTAATCTTTTCAAAACTAATTAAGACACACACATAGGTCTTAAGGACTTAGTAGTGACTTAGGCTAAATCAAGTTTCATTTAAAT
>NW_018218655.1:36091-43512 GCF_001263595.1 Phalaenopsis equestris
TCTTTAAGGGTCTTCACCCACATAATTCTTAAATTGAATCACAAGTGATAATTACCCTATTCTTAGGGATAATTGAGACATCTGTGTTCACTGAGCATTAAGGGTATTTACAGGATGACTTATTAAGCAACATAATATGTTTTAAAGAACTCGGGATTTCCCACCAGGCAGAGAGAGAGTAGCACGAACCTGCTTCTTTCTTTAGGTCTGTTTGATATCTTGAAGATCTACTAAACTTAATATGTTTTGCTTGATAAGATCATCCATAATTAAATTTCTAAGGACCCACCAAGATATGATATAGGGTTAGAAAAACTACCAAAACCATACTTTTAGTCTCTATATAATCTGCCCTGGCATGCATTTTAAGTTTCAGGTGGTGGAACGAGAAGACTCGTCAGGTACGCTTTTACAATTTTCAGCTTTGTCTTTCTTGTTGTACTTTTGTGCTTATACAAATTTGCATGCAAAACCAAAAGCAAAACTAAAATTAAAATCAACCAAAATAAAAATTCACCGCCACAATATTCAAAATATAAAATAACTCAAAATTTAATCACAAACATCACACAAAACTACAACTTCAACTAAATTAAGTCAACTAAACTTCAATTACTTGTGCACACACCATTCCCACAGTGAAAGAAGTTGATTCCCCACCAAAGCCCCTTTTGAAATAGCCTCTAACCTTGCTCTAGACCAACACCTGAAAACTACCTTGATCGAATTCATACCTAGACCATTCACCAAGGCTTGGGACTTCATCTAAAGGTTCATTGGGACCAATCAAAGATACCACAACCATCTGATTGAGGCGTCCCTTCTCAGACAAAGGTATTGAACTCTAACCCTAAACCGAGCTTATTTTAACCCTCCATACATATTTACTGTATTTCATACTGTATAAGCCATATAGATGTGTTCTTATTGAGTAGATGAAGATTTAAAAAAAACCCTTTATGATTTGGTTGAGTCTAGGCCAATATTTTAAGGTTTTAGTGTGAACGGCTCACTGGTTAGGTCACTTGGAGACGATAACGGAGAGCCGTCCGATCGCATGTGTATTCAACGGACCAAGGAGATCGAACTGGATCAACACTTGGAGCATAAAGTGCGGTCCGCATGGCAGCTAAGGGGGATGGCAGCGATAAATGGCGGAGAGCCATGTGTTCTTTTGGTGCTACGTAGGTATCTAGTCAGCACTGCGTGGATAAGTAGAAAAACATGGGATTTTTGAATTATTTCAAATGCCTAAACTTCAACAATCCATATCTTTCTCTAGAAAAATCATAAAAATAAAAAAAATACCCTGTTGCTCAGTGAACAAAGGAGAATAATGTGGACGAAGAATAAAAATTATTTTTCAAACATATGATTTTTTATTAATTAAATACTCTTTGTGGTATTTTAATTCTCCATGACTAAGGAGTGCTTACCATGGCTTGAGATTTAGGGTTTATTCTTCATTAAAAAAGGGATGTTATCTGATTTCTCTAAGGTCAAAGGGCATCTCTATGCTTGTAACCCTAATTTTAAAGTTACAGTGACCATATTGGATTATTTTAATTATATAAATCAAAACATAACTTGAAAAATTAAGAGAACAATTTTAGTAGGTTCGTTGTGGTCAGAGAAGTCTAGGAAAAACATTGTGATACTTTAAATCATTTTGTGAATTTCTATACTTAGTTAAATGTGAATTCCTTGTATTAATTTGTGTAAATTAAATACATATAAAAAATTAGCAAAATCAACTCCACATTGTTCATAAAAATCATATCTACCCACTGTAAACATATCAAAATTATTTGATTTAGTCTAGGCCCTAAAATGGATTTCTTAAGGAAACCTTGCTTTTAATATAAAAATAATTATATTAAATTAAAAATACTTAGAAAAATTATGATTTTTTTTGAGTTCCTTGTGATTAGGGGCATTTTATAAAAATAAAGCCCATTTTGTGAAAATATTTCATTTTTAAAATATACTTTGAATTAAAAGTAATTAAAATAATCAAAATTTCCAAAAATACAAAAATGGTTCAAAATGAGTAGGAATGTCCCCTGATCACTTAGAATTCATTAGGACTTTTTCCTAATTTTTCTAAGTTAAAAATAAATTTGAAAGGCTTAAAAATGAATTTTTCATATTTTCTCACTAAAATAATTATAATAAATAAATTAAAAATCACAAAATATGAGATATAATTCTCTTGGTTTTCTAAATTTAGAGAAGTACATTAAAAATATAAAAAACTGAATATTATTTTATATTCAATTTAATCATTGAAATTAATTAAAAATTAAATAATAAAAATAGAAATTTGATTACAAAAATCATGAAATTTTGCCTAAGTGTTTCTGTGACCTTAGGAAACCTCTAATAATATTTTCCATAAACATAAATTGTATTTTCGATATTTAAATAAATTAACCTTTAAAAATCCTATTTGTTAAATTTAAATAATTATCTAAATTAAATCAAATTTTGAGAGGTCCACATGTTCTCCTCTAACATTATAATTACCTCATGGATATAGCACTTTAAACCCTCAAAATTATTTGAGTCGTGTTTAAAGAGTTATGAGGTGAAGTGCCCTAAGGGCAAAGTGATAATTTTAAGACTTCAGTGCCTTAATAAAGAAATTTAGGATTATCAAAGGGAAAATGGGTAATTTTGATCTTAATAAAAATGTTTGGATGATTGAAATACAATGGGGTTAAAAGGTAGAAACCCATTCACCGCCCTTGCAAAACATCGACTAAAAGCATAATTCTCATAATCTTCATGACTTGGAAGTCCATTAAAGATTAAATGATCCTTAAGTGACAGACTTAAGCCAGAAAGCTGATAATTTACTTTCCTCAAGCCCAAAGTTGAGGATCATGTGACCATTCAATAAGAATACACATCACTCAAATTAGAACCTTGAAAACCACCGTTTCACTCATTATGATTGTTAAAGGCTTGGTAGTGACATAGGTTTGATGTTTAAACACAAGCCGATTGGATTTAGAATATGATATGATTGGTGATTAACATCCTTTAATCACTACAAGCATGACTTTAACTTCGGGCACCACATTCTTAAATGACTCAGACACGCCTTAAGGCACCCACTCACATAACTCTTAAATGAAACGTCAATGGATTAATTGAGTACACTATCATTGGGATAATTAGATTGCTAAGTTTCAATGAGTAATGGGCTAACCACACTCTAGCCTCAGATAATTATTGGAACATTATAATAAGATCAAAATGAACTCAAGAAATTTTAAGTGACATTCAAAATGATCCAGGGCTATAACTTGAACATTTTAAAATCTATTGGATATTCTGAAGGGCAAATTGGACTTGTCATATTTTGTTTTAAAATTATCCACTAGGATCTTCCGAGATTCAACAATATCATAACTTGGGGTTTGGTAGCTAAACCTTCATCTACTCTTACAACTTAAACATTCTTGCAATACTATACATACTTGGCAAGTACTAACCTTTCAGGTGGTGGAATGAGAAGACTCGCTAGGTACGGTTTTACATTAATGCATTTACCTTTTTGTACTTCTTCTCTTGAGCTTGCATGTTAAACAATGATGCCACCCTACATGAAAACCTAAAACTGATAGGATAGTCATAAAAACAAAACCAAAACTAAAATGAACCAAGATAAAAAATCACTTCCACAACTTTCAAAAAATAAAGACAACTCAAAGTTTAATAACAAACATCACAAAATAACAATTGCAACTAAATTGAGATGTCTCTATTTGATTTTCGGGAATCCCTTGGAGGAGGTAACCTAATGTTGCTAACGAGAGTTCCCACAGTCTAAATGAAAGTATGGAATTCATTAAGTTGTGTTTAGTAAATTCATTTAGACTAAGTGAATCCAATAAAAAATAGTGGAGTCAGAACGAGGGAACCGTAGGAACCTAACCGGTGTTGTTCTAATCAACCTTAACACCCCCCATAATATTTAAAGAACTACAACCATAAGGACATCTGATTTGACATTATGACCTGACACACTAGAAAACTTAAACTCGTCATGGCGAGGAGCTTGGAGCTAAAATTGTAGGCAGCACGACCATCTTCAACGACATAACCATCTTCAACAGCAAATCATAGGATTTTGAGGTTGTTTGCTTATGTAACATAAATCCTTAGCTCATCTTTGGGCTTTTGTACAACCCTGCTATACAAAATTCAAGCTATGTGGAAATAATTTTAAGTCCACGTGATGCATATTTTTATTTTTAGTTAATTAAATACTGATTTGAATCTTTTGATTCTCCATGCATGTAGACTTATCATCATAGCTTGAATTTTTGGCATATTATAGCCTCTGTCATGGAGAACATTTTCTGATTTTTCAAAAGTCAGAGGAGGTCTCTAGACAGGGGATCACATTTTTCAAATTTATGTGCATTATTTGCTTAAAATAATCATGGAAATTAGCATGTTGGTTAGAAAATTTCAAGAAAATTTTGGAAGGTCCACCCTGGCCAGAGGAGCTTTTGGAAATAATTTCATGGGTCAAGCCATTTAAAATGTACTCAATTTTCATAAACTATAAATCATTAAGGAAATTAATTTTGAAAGATATAAACATTTAAATGACTTGATTTTTTATCTCCACTGTTATTTATAATCCAGAGAACTCACCATAAAAATTTTAAAATATTTTGAGTTCATTTGATAACTGAACCAGAGAACTCACCATAAAAATTTCAAATTAACTTAAATTCATTTTTTAAAGATAAACTTCACTTTTGGCATTTAAATAATTTTTTTTAAATCAAAATATAACTCAAAAATTTATAAAAACTTATTTTTGAGTTCTCTGTGATTAGGGATATTTTCTAAAAATAAAATGATATTTAAAATAAAAACTCCATTTTTAGCCTATTTTAAATATCTAAAATAATTAAAAATCCATAAAAATCACAAAAACAATAAAACTCATGGAAATGTTCTAAATTGCTTCCTAATCACTTAAGAACAATTAGAATATTTTTTTCTGGTTTTCTAGATAAAGATATTAAATTTTAAAACTCAAAATGATTTTTAAAGGCTAAAAATGGGTTTTCACTAAGAATAATTCCAATAAATCAATTAAAATTCAAAAAAATATGAAATCTTCTCCTCTGAGTTCTCTACATTAGAGAGACTTTTTAAAAATACAAAACTTAATTTTTCCCATTTAAAATATTTTATATTTAATAAATACCCCAGATCTTAAAATAATTCTTAAAATTCAAATAAACTTCAAAAAAACATGAAATTAGGTCTGAAGAGTTCTCTAGTCTAGGTCCACCCCCAGTAAAAATTTTAAGGGATTAGGAGTTACTTTGGTCAAGTTAGGAATTTTCTTTGAAATATTCTATTTTTGCATGAAAATAATTATATAAATAAATTAAATTTTGAAAAATAAAATTTTCTCCTTTGATGTCTTAATTGACCCATGAATGAGGTAAGGTAAAAATTTTAAAGTCATTTGAATTGAATTTGACAAATTATGAAGTGTTAGAGTCTTAGGGGCAAATGTGTAATTTTGGAAACTTAGCCTTAATTAACATTTAGGCTTAATTCACGAAGGAAAATGGGTAACCTCTAATCTTAATCAACTTATTTGATTTTTTAAACACAACTTAATTAAAAAGATAAGTTAATAAACTTCTAAATTATTAAAATTTAGGAAATTTATTAAAATAAAACGAACCAAGAACTTAGGGGTATGATTTTGAAGTCAATAATTAATCAATTTAATACCCCTATTTTGATTTTCAAATAAAATTCAAATCATGAATCCACCTAAAGCCTAACATTTTCAAAACTAATTAAGACACTAACCTAGGTCTTAAACGCTTAGTAGTGACTTAGGCTAAATCAAGTTTCATTTAAAGGAGGATTAGAAAAGTAAATATCATTGAAAATTAGAATACCTTTCAAACACTACAAGCCCAAGTAGGACAAAAATTTGGTTAAGTGTTCCAATAACACTAACTTGCCTCTTTAAGAGTCTTCACCCACATAATTTTCAAAATTAAATTACAAACCCTATTCTTAGGGATAATTGAGACATCAGTGCTCACTCAGCATTAAGGGTATTTACAGTATGACTTATTAAGCAACATAATAAGTTTAAAAGAACTCAGGATTTTCCATGGGATTTCCCACCAGGCAGAGAGAGTGTAGCACGAACCTGCTTCTTTCTCTAGATCTGTTTGATATCTTGAAGATCTACTAAACTTAATATGTTTTGCTTGACAAGATCATCCTTAATTAAATTTCTAAGGACCCACCAAGATATGATATAGGATTAGAAAACTACCAAAACCATAATTTTTGTCTCTATATAATCTGCCTTGACATGCATTTTAAGTTTCAGGTGGTGGATTCTGTTGGATATCTTGAAGACCTACTAAACTTAATATGTTTTGCTTGACAAAATAATCCTTAATTAAATTCCTAAGGACCCACCAAGATATGATATAGGGTTAAAAAAACTACCAAAACCTTATTTTTTGCCTCTATATAATCTGCCCTGACATGTATTTTAAGTTTCAGGTGGTGGAACGAGAAGACTCGCAAGGTACGCTTTTACAGTTTTCAGCGTTGTCTTTCTTGCTATACTTTTGTGCTTTTACAAATTTGAATGCAAAACCAAAACCAAAATTAAAATTAAAATCAACCAAAATAAAAATTCACGGCCACAACATTCAAAATATAAAATAACTCAAAATTTAATCGCAAACATCACACAAGACTACAATTACAACTAAATTAAGATGTCTCTATCGGATGATCGGGAATTCCTCGGAGGAGGTAACCTACGGTTGAAAATGAGGTTTCGCACGGTCTAAATGAAGTTATGGAACTCATTAAGTTGAGTTTAGTACGTTCATTTAGACTATGTGAATCCAATAAAAAAATAATGGTACCAGAATGAGGGAAACATAGGATCCTAACCGGTGTCGCTCTAATCTAACTTTAACATGCCCCCATAAAATTTAAAGAATTTCAGCCATAAGGCCACCTGATTTGACATATAACTTGTATAAAAATCAAACCCATCGCGACAAAAACTTTGGAGCTAGCATGGTGGGCAGCACGGCCATCTTCAACAGCAAAACCTGTCTTCCCCAACTAAACCAATCTTCCTTCCTTAAACTTAAACAACAAAGCCATAGGACTTCGTGGTTGCTTGCTTATGCAACGTAAATCCTCACCTTTTCTTTAGGCATTTTTATAGTCATGCTATACAATATAAGACCTAACTCGTCTTAGGTATTTCGAGGTTTTCGTCCGTCACGACTTAAACCCTCACATCTTCCAGGCTATTTGTGTGATCGTTTCACATGAATGTAAGCCCTAACTAATAAAATTGACAGGATGAAACACCTAAATATTTC
>NW_018218655.1:43688-46930 GCF_001263595.1 Phalaenopsis equestris
TCCTTGAAGATAATATTTCCTGATTTTTATCGAGAGTCTTCTTAGGTGACTTTGGTCATATAAGATGTAATTAACTATAGGGGTTTGCCCTTATAGGAAGCATGTCCGAACCCAGCTTAATATAAACCCTATTTAATTCTTTATATTAACTAGAGAAACTTGTCTGCAAATATAAAGGTTTCGCAGACCAAACGGATGTCATATATTCCTTAGTTTATTTAATCTAGCCTCATCCTCAAGTCTTGTGTTTATCCTTCGGGATAGATACAGGGTTTGAGGTACAACGCTTTTTCATTTAAACTATAAAAAATATGGGATCAGTTTGATTTCATATTTTTCGAAAACTAAATATATATGTAAATTAAAACGTCCTACCGAAGTGGGCGACAAGATTTCGATTCCGGTGGCTGACAACTTCTAACGAGCAACTTCTTCGCCGACAGGGTCAACCTATTTATGTTGATCACTCCTTTTCGTTTGACAATAATCATTTTGCAATCTCACTTGATCCTCGTAGACCTCCTTTAGTTTCATTAACACAAGAGTAATAATTCTATCATTGACTTCAAATGAGTATTTATTAGTGAAACCATCATGTTTAACTCGTCGGTCAAATTGCCATGGTCGGCCTAGTAACAAATGGCATGCTTGCATTTGTACTACATCACACAAGACTTCATCTTCATATTTTTCAATGCAGAATGACACCAAATCCTGCTTGTTCACCTTTATCTCATCACTATCATTAAACCATTGCAACATGTAAGGCTGGGAATGCTTGATGGTTGACAGTCCTAGTTTTTCAACCAAAATAGTGATAGCAGCATTAGTACAACTTCCTCCATCAATGATCACACTACATACCTTGTTTTGTACATGGCACCTAGTGTGAAAAATGTTTTCTCTTTGAATTCCCTCATCAACCTTGGTCTGCACACTTAAAGCCTTTTTTGTACTAATAATTCTCTTGTGACCGCATATTCTTCACATTCAATTTTCTCTATTAGAGGTATAGAGTCAATTTATAATTCTTCATTAGTCTCAATCTCTCCATTATCCCTTATCACCATGATTCTTTTGTTAGGACATTGGTTGGCTATATGACCCCTGCCTTGACATTTAAAACATTTAATGTCCCAATTTCTAGAAGTGGACGGGTCAATTTTTCCTTAAGTTCTTTGGTTGATTGTCTCTTGTCTTGGCTTGGGTTTGGACTTTGCAATTGGTTTGTCTTCTTTTTTCTGAAAATTTGGCTTGCATGAAGATCCCACACTAGTTGAAAATGTGGGCCACCCCTCCTCTTGAGTTGTTGCTCTACCTTGATGACCACAAGTAACATGTCCTCCAACTCCACATAATGTTGCATTTCCACTCTATCTTGGATTTCTGGGCTTAAACCATTTAAGAATCTAGCCATAGTAGCTTCTCGGTCCTCTTCTACATTAGCTCGAATCATAGGAATCTCCATCTCCTGATAGTAATCTTCCACACTTCGATTACCTTGCCTAAGCCTTTGTAACTTCTGATACAACTCTCGATAGTAATGGATCGGCACAAATTGCTCCCCATAACAACTTTCATTTCTTCCCATGTTTCTATGGGGCGTTTTTGATTTCTCCTCCTGCTCAACATTAATTGATCCCACCAAACAAAAGCATAATTAGTAAATTCAATGGCGACCAATTTCACCTTCTTTATTTCAGAATAGTTGTGGCAGTCGAACACTAATTCCATCTTATTCTCCCGTTCAAGATAGACTTAAGGATTGTTTTTGCCTTGAAAGGAAGGAATGTGTATCTTAATACCTGCCAAGCTGTTATCGTCTCTATTCCTAATGTCTCTAGCTTATCCACAATAGCGCCTACCTCAACAAATAAATCTCTATCGTTCTCTTCATCAAATCTAGCCTCATAATATTCTTCATCCTCCTCTCTCACTCCTCTTGATGGAACTCTCTCCCTTTGCCTATTGAAAACATTTTGTGGATGTCCTTGTTGGATTCTTCCCTCTACCTGTTCCAATCTTTCATGAATTTGCTCTAACTCAGCCCTCATCATTCTTCTCATCTCCGCCACCAATGCTTGAAATTGGAGATTAGGAACGGTGGTTTGCCTTTCCTCTTCTTCAAAATTCATTTGGGACATGATTGTGTACTTACAATGAAGGTAAGTAAGCAAGAACTCAAAATTAACAAAAATCATATTCTAAATCACCATAAAAAAGAAAAAAAATCAAATGCTGAACAAAACATTGGGATGATAATAATGAAATATGAATTTTGATATATTGAATCAAAAAAAGCACTACTAAACTGATTTGGACAATCATATCAAGAACAACAAGAATATCAACAAAGAAATAAAAATAACATGATCACATCAAGATGATTTGTATTTCAAGAAACAACAATAACAAGAATGAAAATAAAAAGTTCACATCAAGAACAACATTTATCATAAACAATATCAAGAACAAGATGATTTGAACAATAAAATGAACATTGATTCAGACAATTTGGATAATAAATAGAACAACTGATATGAATAATAACGAGGACAATCACATGAGCAATAATGATGTGAACATTAACAAGAACACAAATATGAATTACTATGAGAGCGGCTAATTGAACAATTAATTACGAAATAAATTACAGATTGGATTACTTAGTAAAAATAGGACATAGACAAAAAATTGGACATAAGAAACAAGAAAATAACTAATCTCATTAATTACCTAAAAAAAGAAACATCCAACAAGAACATAAAAGCCCAACAAGAAAATTATGTGTTCAAGAACCATGAGGCTCTGATACCAAACTGTGCATATATGCAAGACAAGGCTGTGGGGAATGATGTTCTTATTAGAAAACTGGATGTGCTATGCCGAAACTAAAAATAATTAAAAAAGAATGGAAGCAAATTTTTTTGAGATGCAAAAAAAAAAAAACCAAACAATAAAACCGTTCCAAGGCTGGAACAAACTAAATTTTAGGTAGAACCTGACGGTAAAATGGATGGATGGAGGTAAACCTTGACCCAATGCTCAACGCAAACAAGAATGTTGGTATAAGACCGTCACCCTATGCTTGACGTGATAATGGAAGACGCCACAAATGGGGTGGAAATCCGCTTGATAAGTCGAGAAAGAACTCCTTAGGCGATGGCCTAGAGTTCCATTTGGAATCTTAAAGAAACCGTGGGAGATAACCCAAATGCAAGTCTTTTTTGGCAAGAATCAAA
>NW_018218656.1:0-2900 GCF_001263595.1 Phalaenopsis equestris
TTTAACCCACTCATAAGAGCTAATCCAGAATCAAAATCCACACCTAATCCGAACTGCCATGTCCAAATATGCTTCCAAGAAAATAGCCAAAACTAAATAAAAAAAAGGTGTTATAAATGTAAAATTTTGATAGCCTCCCCCAGGTAGAGCCAAATCATGCCAGAGCCACATATCCACACCAAAATGTGCTTCCAAAAACATGAAAGCAAGACATGAAAATTTATAAATGCATCCAGAAACATTGCAGTTTCTACCATCAAAATAGTTTAATCCGCTCTTAAGAGCTGATCCAGAATCAAAGCCAAATCCACGCCCCATCCAAATAGCCATGTCCAAAAATGCTTCCAGAAAGACGGCCAAAATTAAAAATAAAGGTGTTATATATGTAAAACTTTGCTAACAGCCCCCAGTTATAGCCAAATCTCGCCAAATCCAATTAGTCACATGCAAATGTGCTTCCAGGAACATGAATGTAAAATATGAATGTAAAACATGAATATATACATATATAAGCTTCCAGAAACATAGCATTAGCATCTAAGGTAAGGAGAATCAAGCAGATCGCCATTTAGAAGAATGCGAAGATGTGGCAAGGGTAAAGTGCCACAACTAACATTAATAGAATTCCTGGCCAAACTAGCTAACCAATTAATCGGAGAGTTGTCCTCTCTGTAGATGAAAGATAAATGAAAAACTAACTTGTACTTATGAACATAATCTCGAATTCAATTCATATTCTAAATCCCAATGAGGCGTAGTGGTATTGTAGAATTCATTCATAAGCATTTGAGAATCTATCTCAAAAATAATTTTAGTAAATTTAAGATGAGCCCCAACCTGAATAGCTAAGAGAAAGGCCCAACATTCAGCCTCCAAAGGAGTGGCGGCACAACTCGGAGAAGTTAAATTAAAAAGACACTGTCCAAAATTATTTTGATGGATCCCGCCCGCACCAGCCATGCTGGAGATCCAACTGTCATCCATATTAAATTTAACACAGTCCGTCGGTGTGTGTTGCCATCTAAAGATGGCCATCCAACCCACTTTAGACTGCATAATATCACCCGAATAAGATAGGGAACGATAGACCCATTTGAAAAGAGCCAAAATATTATAGACAGTAATATAAGGAGCAAAAAAAATTATTACCAGACTTAGCCTCATTCCTCGCCACCCAGATTTACCAAAGAAATACAAGGGGATACCATCGCAGATTTTTATCCATAGAAATAGCAATTTTCCAAATAGAAAGATAATCCTCAATAGAAGAAGAGAAAGACCATTTTATGTTGAAATGGTTTCCCAACATATTCCAAATAGTAGCAGCAAAAGGACTAAGAAAAAATAGATTTGCAACCGTTTCGAAGTCCCTTTTACATAAATAACATTGGGACACCATTTTCAAACCTTTAAGCTTCAAAGTATCATCCAAAGGAAAAAAAATTAGAAAATATCCCTATAATAAAAAAGAGATAGAAGGAGAGATGAGCTTGTTCCAAATAGTCTAACTCCACCTCCAAACACTATAGGGATAAATATTATTATAAAGCATTTTGGTAGGGGATAAAGCAGCAGTAGATTTCCATAAAGGAGAATCTCTTATAGTATTCTTTATGGGAAGTTTAACAATCTTGGCCACCTCATGAGAAACAAAGAGCTCATTTATTTTATTGACATCCCAATTACCATGAAGCCAAAGGTACGAAATAATTAAATCATTCAGGGTACCATGCCTCAACATAAGATTGTTGCCCAAACCCCATTGATCATGGAAAATCGAGATATTACCCACACCTACATTCCAAAAAATGTAATTACTAACAAGAGATCTGGCATTAAGAATGTCTTTCCAAATTCTAGAGTCACCAGCTTTCTATTACACAATAGTCGGGTAAAGAAAAGAGCAATATTTATGAAAAAGAAATTTAGCCCATAGTGAATCATTGGAACTAAATTTAAACCAAAGCTTGCACATATTAATATTAGAGATTTGATTAAGGCTTTTAAGCCCTAACTCCTCAGCAGAAATAGGCTTGCAAACTTTATGAAAAGAAGTCCAATGCTTATAACTACCAGACCAAAGGAACCAATTAAAAAGTCTCTCAAGAGAGAGTTCAATAATGTTTTTGAGATTAAGAACTTGTAAGGTGTACGAACTAAATAGAACACTTTTAAGTAAAGTGAGGCAATCCCCATTAGAAAGAAAAATATTTCTCCAATCATCAATTTTATTTCTGATTCTTTCAACCACCTCATCTAATTGGGTTTGCTTCGTACGCCCTCTCAACAGGTTGACTTCGAAATATTTGAGATGAAGAGAGGTGGATTGAAAGCCAGTAGAAGAAATAGCCCAAGAAGCAACGAAACTCTTAACATTTTCTCAATGAAAAAAATTACATTTTTCTTTCTTAAACCATAACCCAGAAGCTTGTTGAAATTACTTAAGAACCCGCGCCAAACCGCTGATGGAGGATTTACTGGCATTAGCAAAATGAATAGCATCGTCTGCATAAGCAAGATGATTAACCAGAACTGTGGACTTATAACAAAAGTGAGTGTAGGACTTGTTAAGCTGCATCTTATTGAAAAGACGAGAGAAAAAATCAAAAGTGATGATGAAAATGGTAGGAGATAAAGGGTCCCCTTGCTTAGTGCCTCTCTGGGTAGAAAAGAAACCATAAGAGTTGCCATTCACCATCAAACTATAGTGGTTATCTGAAGCCACCGCTGAATTAAGGAAATGAAATTATAGTGGAAACCACGCGCATGTAAAATATTAATTATAAAGTCCCAACTGATAGTGTCAAAGGCCTTTTTAATATCAAGCTTTAAGATCATATTACCACCCCGACACTTTCTGTCAAGATCTTCCATAAGCTCTTGAGCAAGTAAAATGTTAT
>NW_018218656.1:3310-7235 GCF_001263595.1 Phalaenopsis equestris
ATATATATATATATATATATATATATATATATTAAATTAAACAGTTTTTAAAATCAGGCATTGGGATATCCATACTGACGACCGACAATTTCTAATTTTTTGACCGACACTTCCCAAGGCCGAAAAACCGACATCCAATATTTTGAGAGAGGGTATAAAGCATCCTTTAACAAATTATGGTATTCATTCTTTCTTTTGTTACTGGGTGTAGAACCTTCCTAGCATGGAATTATTGCTTCCCTTTAACTTTTCCCTTAGGACAGAATATTAGTCACCTAGCATTCCTTCGCATTAACAACATTTGACATTTTGAGTGGAAGTATAAGTACTCCTTAGATGGAATATGACATCTACTCTCCCTTTGCTATCAGATATAAAACCTTCCTAACACAGAGTTATGACATTCTTGTAGCTTCCCTCTTCGGAATAGGAAATAAGTCTCACAGCTTTACCTTCCAAAAGCCACTTTAGACACTTTTGAGAAATGATATAAGACCTCCCTCAATGGAATATGGTAGTCATTCTCCCTCTTACTATAGAATGTAAGTCCTTATTAACAAGGAACTATGGCTTTCTTATAGTTTACTTTTCCTTAAGACTTCTTCATAATTATTTTCACTTTTTTCCCCACCAGACTTCAAAAGTTAAATGATAAACTACCGAAAATGATATAATCATATTCTCCTCTTCAAAATCACCGACAAACTAACAATTTCATTGGGTTATCTTAACATAATACACCAAAATAATGTATTATTTATGTATACACTTTATGTTTATTTTGGTGACGTTGAACTTTAAAGAATGGTATTTTCATGTTTTTGTTGCAGTTATATCAATTTTAGGACATTGGACCAAAAAGTAGAAAAGATGAGGAAATTTGAATCCCAAATGCAGATTTTCGTGATCATGGTGCCACAAGTACCAGATTAGCGCCCGAGGCTCCATTTTTCTGAGAGCTAGCACCAGAAGTGCCAGAAACTGGCACAAGAGGTGCCATTTTATAGAGACGTGGCGCCAAAGGTGCCAGATTTCTGTCAGAATCCAAAGAACAGTTCATACTTCATTGAGTGGCGCCAGAAGTCTCATATTCTAGAGAACAGAGCGGCCTTAATTAGGCTAGCGCCAAAGGCTCCAGATTGGTGCCAGAAGCTACAGAGACAAATTAATAAGGAGTAAGTTGGTTTGTGACTATTTTTAAGCGGCTTTTGAAGGCTCCAAGCATTTCAAATGTCCCATGGAGTGGTTCAATGCATCTAGACACATTGGAAGGCTCTATATTGAAGAGATATGCCTCTTGGATGAATGGGCTTATCTCTTGGTGCAAAAGGGTGTGACTTTTGGGGGAAAAATTAGAGGGAATTTTGAATTCCTTTTATGCCCTAATTACAAAGGAGAGGTGTCTAGAGAAGAGACAGGGGGTGTGAGATAGAGAGAAAGTTTTTTGCATGACAAAAACGAGAGGATTTTTTCTAGGGGTGTAAGAGGAGAGGGAAGGTGACAGATTTATTCTTCATTAAACTTCTAAGAGAGAATTGAGTGTGATTATTAAAAGAGAAAGTGTTTAAAGGGAACTTCTAGGGATTTTTGTAGGAAGAAGTGTGAGATAAGTTGTGTTCTTTCCTTTCATTATTTTGTAAACTTATTTTTATATATGAAATCCACCTTTTATCATATCCTTCTCATGAATTCTAAGTAGTCTTATTATCTTTCTCCCTAAAAAGAGATATGATTTTGTTAAGAATTAGTTTTGTTTTATAAGGTTTTAAATGTCAAAAAATTGTGATGATTCAAACTATGATCTTCATTTACTTTTCAATCTTACCGACTTAATGGTTAAAATTTGTTAAGAAACATACGGTCCGAAAGGGCTACGCCTTCTAAAACAAGGTAACAGTCACATTCAATTTCATGGATAAGAATGTAATCCATGGGGTTGCGTGCAAGAAAATACGGAAATATACTTTGATGGGCGCAAAATTGGAGGTTTTGTGGTGATAGATTAAAATTCCCAATTTGGTCCAGTTGCATAGAAACCAATGTTAGAATTTTAGCCCTCAGGTGAGTAAGAAGTGAGAGCTCTAGAGTGACAACTAATATCCTCTCAACCTAACAACGAATTTAGGGACCAAACTCTGGATTAGTCAATGTTCTTTTGCACTGGCAGAGGGTAAAAAATAGGATTGCTACTATTTAGCATAATACATATTTACATGTATTTCAAATGATTTGAATTTCTTCACATTCGATAAACTCATTGTAAAGAGGAAGAATGCTTTCTTAAATTTAAAATCTTCATTTCAAAACTTTGTTTAGTCATTAAGAGTTTACTTTTTAAGTTTAGTAGATAGTTTAGTTAAATTAGTTCTCTTAACTACATTTCATTTAGCACACATTAAATTTACTTTAGATTTGTTTTGGTTACTTAAGTTTTATAGTTTAAATATTATTTTTGACGCTAGAACCAACTGTGGGATAGATACTTAAGACTCCATTAAGCCCTTTATTACTTGAGAGATACGTATACTTGTGTTATTATTAAGAGTTGGCCGCTTAGAGATTTTAAAAGATAAAGTTATTTATGCTAAATTTATTTTTATTAATATTGAACTGCATATTTACTATTAGTGCTAGCCGACCACCGCATCAAGTTTTTGGCGTCGTTGCTGGGGTGTAATGGTAAATTACTTTATAATTAAGAACATTTTATTATAACTGAAAAACTATTTGCACTTTAATTAAATATTTTTAGATTATAGAGTGCTTGCTTGTTTTTATTGCTTATTGTGTCTGTGTATGTGTAGTTTAAGATCGTAGATTAAAATGAATAATTAGAAAAATTGAAAAACATGAAAAAGATATAGATAATTTGAACAAAATGGCTTGCAACTTGATCTATTCTAGAAATTAAAATGAACATCATAAAAGACCTTTAAGAGATTATACCAATCTTATAGTAGATGAAATTCATTTGAGTATATGAAACTCTTATGTAGCTGCTAATTCTTTTGAGCTTAAACCTGTTATTTTCCAAATAGTACAGAATAATAAGTTTGGGGGAACACCGACTGTAGATCCTAACTTACACCTTGCTAGTTTTCTAGAATTATGTGCTACATTTAAATATGATAGAGTGTCTAATGATGCCGTAAGACTTAGAATTTTTTCTTTTTCACTAATGTATAAAGCTAAGATTTGGTTAAACTTGTTAGAGCCTAGATATATCAGAACTTGGGGAGACTTATCACAAAAATTCTTATCTAAATATTTCCCACCATCAAAACTACTAAGCTTAAAAATTATATTATATCTTTTTGTGAGTTTGAAGAGAAATCAATTTATAAAGCTTAGGAAAGATTTAAAGATCTCCTTAGGAAGTGTCTACACCATGCATTGCCAGATTGGTTAATAATTCAAACTTTTTATAATGGATTGGTTGTGTCTCTTAGATCAATAATTGATGTTGTCACTGGTGGATCATTAAGGTTAAAACCATTTGATGAAGCATATTCTTTAATTGAAGAGATGGCAACTAATAATATTTAATGGCCTTGTGAAAGGGTAGACCCAAAAATAGTAGCTACTATTCATGATTCTGATGCAATATCTTTGTTGGATGCTCAATTTATTGCAATATCAAAGAAGATAGATCAATATGGAATGAATTATTCTCAGACATCTCCTGTGCTTGAGGAAAATTCACTTGGACAAATGATAGAATTTCAATCTTCTTAAGAGACTTTAAATGTCATAAAAATAGATCTTATAATCCTTTTTCAAATTATTATAATCTTTGATGGAAAAATCACCCAATTTTTAGTTAGAGTAAGAATAACTCTAACGTTGTAAATCAGCAATAGGGGAACAATGCTGCAAAACCATTAAAAAACTCCAACAATCAAGGGAAATCAAACTACAAACCTTA
>NW_018218657.1:0-391 GCF_001263595.1 Phalaenopsis equestris
TATCAAATTGAGTCGGTGACGAGAAAAGATGACAAACGACGTGTCACCTCCCAAAAGAGTTTTTAAGAGAGGTTGGCAGCTCAGGATTTAAATACTGTTTTCCGGTCCTACGTCTAGTTAATGTGAGACTTTTTGTCCGAGACAGACGGCTGAATAAATCACAGCTCATAATTGAATTTATTAAATTTGGATTTGACGGAACAAGACAATAGACATATGCAAGGTGAGAAATTTGAATTTAATGGAGCTTTTGATTTAGTATTTATTTTTTTTCTTTTTGGCTAAATTTAAGTTAAATTCATAGCTAAATTCTATTGATAATATGCTATCAAACACTGCCAATGGAGGGAGCAAAAGATTAGGATCTTTAGGCTCTATTTTATTTTATTTT
>NW_018218658.1:0-494 GCF_001263595.1 Phalaenopsis equestris
ACGCAATTTGGTCTAATTTACAAAATTAAAATGTTCTAGGACCCAATGCGGGACCCACTTTACACATTGCCCAGGTGGAACTAGTCCACCTACACACTTATTGGGGGTCCGACCCCATATAAAGATCCGAATGTCCTTAATGTTCTTCTGAATCACCTTATCCAAAGATGATTGAACAGATGATCCTGAAGTTCAAAAGAGTTGAACATACTTTACCAAGACAGAAATGGGTAAAGTATGCCAACGAAAGAAAGATAATCTTGATTCATGAGGGACATGAATGCATTACCGATGTATGAAGTTATTTTTTTTCTTGACTTAAATGGAGAGAGAAGCATATCCCCAGCGGAGTCGCCAGAAGCTGTCGACACTATTTTTGGTGTGGGGTTTGCCCGTAAGAAGCCGTTGGTCATCGGAATTGAAATCCGATTGCCCGCTTTGGAAGGACATTTTTTTCTTAAATTTTAGTTTGAAAAAGATGAAGTAAAACTGAC
>NW_018218659.1:0-462 GCF_001263595.1 Phalaenopsis equestris
TAAGGTCCAACCTTAAATGTAAAGAATCAGAAACTGAGGAGGGATTCAGAAATGAGAACTGAAATGTAGCTCAATTCTCAAAAGAATGTGTCGGAATGTAAGGACCAACCTCAAATGTCAGGAATCAGAAATTTATGACTGATTCAAAAGAGAGAATAGCATGTCTTGAATTAATCAAAGGGCTTATTTCCTCAACCTCAAGAATATCATTGAATTTGATTTGAAAGATTGTGATAGGAGGGGTTCCTAAAGCAACGCGTAATCAGATATAAAATCCTTAAGCTCTAGTATATCGTAGGATTTGATTTGAAATATTGCGATCGGAGGGACCCCTATAGCAACACAGAATCAGATGTGATTTCTCAACCTCTAGAATTTGATTTGAAAGATTGCAATAGGATGGGCTCCTAAAACAACGCCCGAATCGGATGTGAATCCTCAAGCTCTAGAATTTGATTTGAA
>NW_018218660.1:0-3037 GCF_001263595.1 Phalaenopsis equestris
TTAGGGTTAAGTCTAATTAGGATTTAAGGTTAATTGAACCTAATGTAGGTAATGTTTTATTGATTAGTTAGGTCTAATTAGGGTTTAGGATTACTTAAGCTAAATTTAAGTAAGGTTTAATTAGGTTAATTAGGTCTAATTATTGGCTAGATCTAATTAGGGTTTTTTTGAGTTAAAACTAATGTAATTAAGGTTTAACTAGTTTTTTAAATAGGTCTAACAATGGTTTAAACCTAATTAGACTTTAAGATGTTTGGGTTCACCTAGATGGTCCCTATGTGTCTTTGTTTGGTCTACCTTGGATTCAGATTAAGTTTAGGTTGATTAGACTTAAATTTCTTATTTTTTTGAGTCTATGGGGTTAGTCTCAATCGTCCTGAGAAGATGGTTACACCTTCTGTCATTTAGGTCTATGGATCAGGGTTTGGTCAACCCTATGTGTCACTAAAGGCTAGTGTCCAAGCCAAAAGAAATTTATCATTAATTATGTAATTTTGAATTTTACAATTTTGACATTTGAGATGAAATGTCATTTTTAAATTTGTAAATGGTTAAGAATTTTTTAATTTAGAGTTCAAAAATGTCACTCTAAGTTTTCTAATTATTTCTAATTTTAATTTTCATTTTCTTCAATTTTTATAATTATTTTTGAAGATAATCACAAAGTTTGATAAAAATTAAGAAATTGAGTCTTAGGGAATTTTTCTAGCCTTGGGAAAAATTGGGAAAGTTCATGAGGGCTTAAAGATAATCATCTAAAATTTTTAGAATTTTGGAAAGTATAAATAATTTTTAATAATTAAATTACTATAGAGAATAATTAATTAATTAAAAATTAAATATAATAAATTAAATTCTGATTCTAAGTTCATAATATTTTCCTTATTTTTTGGAATCCAGGGGTATTTTTATTTTATTTTTATAATTTTTCTGTGAATAGATATACATTTTTGAAGTTTTTTGTATTTAATTAAATAAGATAATTTGGATTTTCTTATTTAAATGACGTGGCGCCAGCTCAAACGTCAGATTTATTCAAAATCCTATAAGGTGGCAACTTATTGGCTGGGAGAATCCACGCAGGCATACTTGTAGTCCGCAGTATCATTTTTTTTGTATGGAGGAAATCGTGGTCCGATGAGATCGGATACATTCATTTTTGATAGATGAAAATGAACGACATCCGTTCATCATCCCCATAGGATGATTAACAGAGAACCATACATGATCTAGGGTCAATATCTCGCTCGATTCTTCATGAAATTGATTGAAAATTGTTCCTAGAGCTTCATCGTGAGAGGGTGAACCCATCCATATGGTGATGTATAGGTTGTGAAAAGGTTCACTTCAGAAAGGACCAGACCTGATCCTAAACTCTGTTGAAGAGGCCATACCATAGCTTAACAAATTGAAGCTTCAATCAAGTTTGTACGGAACGATCGCCATGTCCTTGAAAAGCTCCTGGTATGCTAAATTTAAATTGAAATCAAGCTAGGGTATGATTTTAGTGAAATGGGTTCATGGCTTCATGGAAAAGCAGGTTAGAGTTTATGGGGAAGCACAATTTTGATTGGGATCTTCTTCTCTGAGGTCAGTGATGGTGTAGGGATGATTATTTTGAAGTTTGGGATGGTTTGGTGTAAACCCAAAAAATTGGTCCTATTTTTAGGTGGTGAAATTGGAAGAGAATAATTAGCTTTAGTGCTTGATTCTAACAGGAATCAATTGACTATAGGATGGGGCAGAATTTTATTGTAGAGGGTTTTTTGAATTAAGGTATGTGGGTGGGTCTCCTCTCCTTGGGTTTTCTCAGGTTAGCCCTTTTATAAGCTTGAAGAAGCCATGGCTAAGCTAGGGCTTGTTTCGGAAGGTGATAAAAATTTCATAATGTCTTAGAGATAAACTTTTGGCTAGAAGATATACATGGTTGAACTTACCAAGGTTAATCCATGTTGAACTCAACTAGGGTGAAGGCTTGGTATGTAGTTTGGCTTCCCTCCATTGGTTATCTTATGTGGTGGATAGGGACTTCAAAACAGGCTGAATTCACCTCCCCCATATGCGTTTTACCAATCATTTAATGAAGTTTGTAGAGAAGGCCACATAATCCCTCTTTTTCCTCATTTGATGAGGCCAATTATGATGGAAAAAATGATTTAGATAAACTTCTCTTCAATTGGATTAGAGGAGAGGAGAGTGGTGACTCACCCACATCCTCCTTTAAGTATAATACGAAGGAATGACACAGTTTGCATCCATTCATGATGGTGTCACAATTAGTTTTAACCTTGGTTAATATGGTGGCTAATGGGTTTGTCATGGGATTAGCCAAGTCATATTGAAGCCCAATGGGTCGTGCATGACCCAATACCAATATGTATTGGATTATCTTAAATGTGAACTATAGGTTTTGATGTAGCCATGGAATTTGTCTTTCCATGAGTTTAACCCATAATTTTTTATTTAAACTCTATGCCTAATGAACTTGAATTTCATTCTTTTTAATTAATTAAAAGAATAAAATATTTTGGTGAAAAGAACAAATTTTAATCAAAATGGTGAAATTGACTAAATTTGACCAAGGCTGAGCAAAGTTGACTATAATTGACCAGAGTTGACCAATTCAACTCCAAAGTTGACCAATGTGTCTTTCCTAACCTTTTTATGGTTAGGTTAGTCATGGGGTCCATTGGGTTTAGTAGTATGGCTTGGTTTGGTCATGTTGACCAAAATTGACCATGGTTGACCATAGTTGATCATGATGGTCAAATTGTTCCTAAGGTGATGTCTTTGGAAATTGGGTTAACCATAGGGTCTATGGTTGGCTTTATGGTGATCGTATGGTCTTGTGTTGACCAATTGATCAAATTTGACAATTTTTTGTGTTTGAGTTGACCAAGTGATCAATGTGGTTACCATTTGGGTCAAAAGTGATCATTTTAACCAAGGTTTGATCAATTTGGTATTTGGGTTGACCAAGTGGTCAATAGGATGGTCAATGTGTCATGGATTAACCATTTTGACCAAATTTGATCAT
>NW_018218661.1:0-1548 GCF_001263595.1 Phalaenopsis equestris
CATCATTCCTGTTTAGATAAATTGTGTTTTCACAGCTTATGAGTTTTCAAAAAGCTAAAAACAGTATTTTCACACCGCACTTATCTAGATTTCTCGCCGCAGTTTGGTTTTTCCAAAAAAATAAAAATTTGTAATAGCTACCGCATCTAGCTTATCAACATATTATTTTTAATCAGCTTATTAGCAGATTATTCGATAAGTTGCAATTGCCCCAAACAAACCCTAAATATTAGGATGTTGTTAGTAAATATCAAAATTAACAATTATATTTGTTTTCGAACGTGAAATTTGCATATTTATGTGCCACAATCAAATCATTTGCAATTCAAGACATGCGGAAAATATGGGTTGAGATTTTGTTGTGAATTTTGATAATTTTTCGCAAACTTTAATTGCTCCAAAAAAATTGCGACTCTTTTCATGCATACCGCCCAATTAACATGTATTTACTTCTCTAATACCTATCACAGCTTATGAGTTTTCAAAAAGCTAAAAACAGTATTTTCACACCGCACTTATCTAGATTTCTCGCCGCAGTTTGGTTTTTCCAAAAAAATAAAAATTTGTAATAGCTCACGCATCTATCTTATCAGTAGGTTATTTTTAATCAACTTATCAGCAAATTATTATATAAGTTGCAGCTTACCCAAACAGATCCTAAGTTTACAAATAAAATCTATTTTTTCTTCTAATTATGTTTAAAAAAAATAAACTTGATAACATAATTAAAAAGGGGGCAATGAGAGCATAAACAATTGCATGATTTGTTGAAAAAGGTATGCATTGCAATATATATGAGTGTATCATTCTTTTGCAGGTGTTGAATTCAGAAATGTTTGAAAAGCACACCTAAATAATAAAGTATTGTACAATCAAAAAGGAATAAACTTTTTTGAATAGTAAAGAGTAATAATTTTATTGTAAAATGATTCCTATTTATAGACATAAGGATATGATCGCTGAAATTACAGAATTGCCCTTGAATTATTGATTTTAATGGGGTTATTTTGGTAAATTATAGATATCAAATAAAATAACATATAACAAGTAGACATATTTAATCGTCATGAGGTCTGGCGATCGTCATTTGCAATTTGATCGTTCGTCTTTAGATTGGCATGTCATTGTCTGATTGATAATAATATCATCATATCTTAAGTTGATTTGATTCTTAGGCTCGTTTCAGGATGATCATCTTATCTCAAGATTGTCAACCGATCGCATGAAAAGTTCCCATGATTAAAAGCCCAGTGCTCTGTTTATCATCCAGCCCTTCACTTGCAGTCTTTTTGCTTGGTCGTTGGATTGCTTCAAGATTTGTGTTGATGTACTTTTCACGTATAGCAATGATTTTAAATTTCAATGTATATGAAATTCACTTTTTGGTTCATTTTTAATGCATTTAAAATTCGTTAGAATTGGGTATTTTAAATAAACTACCTTATGCACCATTACTAGCCACTCGTAGTTGCCCGCCATCCACCACACATTAATCATCAGCCACCCCCACCGTCAGTCACTGATATCAGCGCCACCCACCGTCATCCA
>NW_018218661.1:2304-3539 GCF_001263595.1 Phalaenopsis equestris
TGGGCAGTCTATTAATTATATATATATATGATTAAAAGAGCAACTTGTGGCTCCTTACGCGTTGATTAAAGGAAAAGATACAAAGTTAAGTGGTGGGATAGTGGATCCCCGTCTAACAGGGGGTTCTCGTATCTGCATTACAACTCCACCCAAAAAAACAAGAAAATACATGTAAAAGAAACCAAAAAAAGTATACCAACATAAGTATATACCCAAAATTACATGTATAACAAAAAAAGATAATCCGAGAGTAAGTAAATGGAAGATGCATAGTCCAAAATTTATGAAAATGTGCAGTCAAACCAATCATAATAGCCATTCAATCCTTCCAGCTGATTAACCCTCGAAACCAAATAAAATAGTAATAGAAACAGTGGGCAACCAAGCAGTGACTCACATTCCATAGGAAAATCTGACATAAGCTACCTGCCAATAAGAACCAAAAGTAAAACAGGTAAAGTAATTCAATTAACTCTAGAGCACCCGTAGCCATAAAAGGAGTCCAAACAGTAACTAATGAATTAGTGAACCCAGTAAAATGTGAGCACTCAAGTCCTGTATCTAATGATGTGAGCTTCCAGTCCATTCTTCTTTAAAGTGAAAACAAAGTAACAGAAAAACCTCAAGTAGTCCCAAATTAATAGCTTCAAGAAACGGATACCCCTAACATCTGCGTGTAGGCATCAAAATTCCATGAATAGGAGCTTTCCATGAGTGAAAAACCAAGCCTTCCAACATAATTCCATTCCCACCACATAATAGTTAAAACTGCGGGCAAAGCAAACCCCACAACCGATGCAACAAGCCTTCCAGCAAAAAACTATCATACAAGCCAATAAAAATAAAACAAAACTGGTAAACACCAAATTAAACTCGAATATAAGGTTCTGCCACATCACTTTTTATCAACTTAGCTAGCATGGGAGGTGGAGTGATGGCAACAATAGGACCCTGTACCCTCCATTTAGCAAGTCAATACGCAGATTTGTTGCATTCTCTATATGTAAAGGAAAATAATATGTCTAAATCCTATCCCTCAATAATTTGCCTAATGCACTTAAACCAAATTATGACATGCCAAGGGGATAATAATCTTTCCTGGTGACAGTGTTTAATTTTCTATAATCAATGCAGATGCGCCACCCAGTGACTTGTCTGATAGGTATCAACTCATTATTTTCTTATGTTTCAACAGTCACCCCTCCTTTCTTCGGTACACAATGAATTGGACTTAC
>NW_018218661.1:6978-9093 GCF_001263595.1 Phalaenopsis equestris
GAGGGCTAACATCTACACATCAGCACCCAAACGATAGGACCGAATTGGGGATTTTAGTCTGTCACTCTAAAATCTCCAATTCTACGCCCGATAGTAATATTTCCCTATTTATTTGCCCCCAACTTTCAAGGGCTTTGACGTCCATGAATCTTGGATGTAATCTTCACTTTAGTTGTAAAACTCAACATATTTTAACAAATTAATTGACTAGATTGAAAGTAAATTAAGATCGAAGTGAAAAGATCATCACAATTTCTTAAACATTTTCATGGCTTCACCAATTCAAATCACCATTTCACAAATCTCGAGATAAGGAGAAAGACAGAGAAAACTACTAAGAACTAATAGGGAAAGCACAACACAACTTGAAATTCATATATAAAATCAAAGTCATACAAACTATAACAAGTAAATAACTTATCACTAAATTTCTCCCCAAGAACACTCCTTGAAGTTCCTCTGAATCTCTTCTTTTCTTTACAGCACACAGAATTCCTCTTCTAAGTAGAAAGGAGGAAGAAATCTCTCACTTTCCCTCCACTCTTACAATTTCTCGAACAATTTCTCATAGTTATACGCTCTAGCAAGCTTTCTACGCATAATGGATCCTTTCTAACCTCTAGGACTCCAAAAGTCTCTCTATTTTCGACCAAAATGTTCTCTTTAAAGATGTGGATGTGTTTTCCCAAGAGTTGCTTACGCACCCCTCCAAAATCCGGCCTTATCCATTGTACATGTCACATAACCGTCGATCCCGCCATCGACGACCTTGATGGCGCCGTCGACGGCCTTCTAGAGAATTTGTCCTATAGCCTCGGGAAAAGCTCGCCGTCGGCGGCCTCGAAGGCGCCGTCGGCGCCCTAGTGTAATTCTCCACATTTTGGTCATTTTTGCTCCAAATTCGCTCCTTTTTGCATCTTTTTGTTTTATTGACCCTAATTCATCATTCCTGCAACAAAACATAAAAACTACCTTTCTTTAAAGTGCAATATCATTAAAAATAGTATTAAAAAGGTATGAAAATCTCAACATATTTTCCTTTGGTCAAACACCTTTGCCAAAATAGAGGGAACATTTAGTTAAGTTAAAGCTCATCCTCGAAATGTTCTGAAAAACATTCAATAATGACATAGTGGCTTTAATTGCATGTTTACTGGCATTGAGAAACAAAATAGCATCATCTGCATAGGCAATGTGGCTTACCACAACTTTGGATTTATGAGAAAATTGCAAGTAAGGATGTTCAAAATGAAGTTTATAAATAAGCATGGATAGGTAATTAAAAGCAATAATGAAAATAATAGGGGGATAAGGGGTCTCCTTACTTAATACCCCTGCTAGCAAAAAAGAAGCCATGAGCTTTACCATTGACCAACACACTGTAATTGTTATTAGCAAGCCACCTCTGAATAAGAGAGCAAAAATCAGGTTTAAAACCGAAACTTTTAGCTTGTAAAATATTCATAATGAAATCCCAATTAATCGTATCAAAAACTTTTTTTATGTCCAACTTGAGGACCATATTCCCCCCTTTGCATTTTTTATCCAGCTCATCAATCATTTCCTGGGCTAAAAGTATATTATCAGTGATATCCCTACCTTTAATGAAAGCAGATTGTTGTTCAGCAATAATGTGAGAGAGATGTGGTTGTAATCTGTTAACAATGATTTTGCTAATGGCTTTAGAAACCACAGTGGTAAGTGACAAAGGTCTAAAATTCTCCCAAGTAATCTTGTCATTACCTTTAGTGCAAGAACAATAAGTGTAGAGGTGAAATATTTACCAGGGTCATATCTCAAAAAGAAACTCTATATAGCAGCAACCTCTCTTTTAACAATATCCCAAGATTGAATATAAAAAGCAGATGAGAATCCATCAGGGCCTGGGGCTTTATCTGGGTAGATAGATTTAAAAGCATTTAGAATTTCCTATTCATCTGGAGGATAAGACAAAGATAAATCTTTAATATAATCATACTCATCAACAAAATAAGAAGAATTAACATACATTGTTTGTGTAGATGATTGAAATAGCTAAGAAAAATAAGTGACAACACTGCCACCAACCTCTTCAGCATTTGTTAAGATGATCCCCATCTCCTTTTCTGATATATA
>NW_018218662.1:0-1352 GCF_001263595.1 Phalaenopsis equestris
GCTGAAATTAGGTTTGATTTAGGTGTGGTGGCTCTAGATTTTAGCTCCTTTAGTGATTAGGGCGGCTGGCCATGGCAAGGGAGGTGTTTAGGTGGCTCAGGAGCCTTAGAGAAATATATCACAACCATTAATTTGGGTTTGTGATAGGTTTTGACAAAGTTATCTTTGGCTTAAGCAATTTAGGAAACAAATCCCTTGATTTAGGAGACCTTGGGTACATGGCTCATCTAGGGTGGGTTAATTATTGTTTAGCCTAGCCCAAGGGAGAGTTTAGTGGCTGTGGAGTCATCAATTTAGTGGCTTTAGGATGGTTAAGTTAATTTTGGTACATGGGTCCAATTTTGGGTCCAAATGGCCAAAGGTTGGGTTTGCGTTAGGCTAGACATGACTTTGAGCCCAATTGATTGATCAAAATTATGTAGATGATTGTTATGAAGATTTTTTGTGCAGGATTGAAGTGATTTTGAGTCCAATTGGAAGGTCAATTTGAAGGATTTTGGGATTTTGGTCAAATTGGGCATAATGAACTAGACTTGGCTCTAGGTTGGGCTAAGGTTGGGATAAGTCCAAATTGATGGTTGAAAATGGTCCATAGTAATGTCATGAAGAGTTTTCAACATAAATTTAGTGTCAATTTTGGGGTTAGGGCATTCAATTTGGTGGGAATAGGTCATATAGCCAATTTGGGGCAAATTTGGGGATTTTTGGATTTGGATCAAAATAGAGTGAAATTGAGGCTTTACCAAGGTCAATTGAAGTTCAATTTGATGTTTAGTAATGTTGTGAAGAATTTAGGGTCTAAATTAAGGCAATTTAGTAGTCCATGGGGTTCAATTTGGTGAGATTAAGTCGTAGGGCCAAAATTGGGGGTTTTGAACTAGACCAAAATTGAGCTCAAGGCATGGGCCAATTAGGGTTGGATTTGGTTTGTATTGATAAAATTAAAGATTAATTTGAGTTTAGAATAAAATTTAGGGGAATTGGGCTGAAATAGATGGACAATTGAGGTGAATTTGGGGAAATTAGGCCTTTAAAGGCAATTTGGGGGTTTTTGCTCAAAATGGTCAAAATGGCCAAATTGGGTCAATTGAAGGGTCCAAATTGGTTTTGGAGTCATTTGATGTGATTTTGGATGTTTTGGGAAAGCTTGGGGTGCCAAGGGTTTTTTTGGTAATTTTGGCAAATTTAGGGGTATTTTGGAATTTTTTGGTGGTTTTGGGTAATTTGGATATTTTCAAATGGTTTGAAATGATTTTTTAATAATTTTGGGTATTTTGGATGAATTTAGGAATTTTGGTCAAATTTAAGGTTTCAAGGGCATTTAGGTATTTTGGTTAGCTTTGCGGACCAAT
>NW_018218662.1:4896-5816 GCF_001263595.1 Phalaenopsis equestris
CAAAGAAAAAATTTTGGGGAAGGGTAGCCCCCAGCCACCCTCATTTTCGCAGAAACCCTAGCAGAGCAATGCTAGCCGCCACCATCATGTTTTAGTAATATATATATATATATATAAAATTTTGAAAAGTAACATTTTAAATTTTAAAAATAATTGAACTAACCAATCTCATATAGACATTAGTTTAAATAAACAAGCACAACACTAGAAGTTATTCATCTATCTTAGGGAATAGACACATTACTTGACAGTGAGGCTCAATTAAATAAACTAAAGAATTTATGACATTTGTTTTGTTTTGTGAAACCTTTATGTTGACCGACAAGTTTCTCTATCTAATATGAAAGATAAGATAGGGTTTATATTATTGGGTTCCAAGGTTTTCTATAAGGGCAAGCCCCTACAGTTAATTACATCTAAAATGATTGAAGCCACCAAAGCAAACTATCAATTTAAATCAGAGTTATTGTCTTCAAGATTTTAAAGTTTAGCGCTTCCAAGGTCAAACATGGAAAATTCAAATATGAATGATCAAATAAGAACAATTATTTTTTTAATCCAAAAGAAAAAAAAAATGAAGGGATGTCGCGGATCCTAAAGAGAACCTCAATGAATTCCCAAACTATCCTGTAGTTTGACTTCAATTTTAGGGAAATACTATTAGATTTTTTCATCTTGCCAATTTTATTATTTAAGCAAAGATCTAACGTTAAGTTGAGGATTTATGTCATACTATATGGGCTTCCTCAAAATCTTAAGGCTTGTTTTTTAATTCTAAATAAAGGTTTGTTGTTGTAGACCTATTTGCTCTCTCGAAGATGTTCTTTTGTACATTCATATTGTGTTGTCCATAAAATCAGCTCCAAGCTCCTTGCTGTAGCATCTCCAAGGTTAGGGCTTTATAGTTTTACAGTATACAT
>NW_018218663.1:0-2313 GCF_001263595.1 Phalaenopsis equestris
TATATATATATTTACATGATAATCGAATCTTCATGGGACTAAAGTTAGAACCCTTATAATTCGTACCATGTCTCCCAACTGGTGTACAATCTCTATACATGCCCGTTCTGGAATCCATATTCTAAATAAAATTTTATAAGCTTTGGTTCCTTGTAAATGGGTGAATCAGTGAAAACCAAGAGTTGGCTTGGGTTGAATTTTGTTAATTCATAGTATAAGCTCCTTATAATGCAGAAAGATGTGGAAAAACAGGAAACAATGGCAAATACATTAATCAGCACATCTAGTGAAAATATTTGGTTTTTTTTTTCTCCATGCAAAATGTTATGGAAAGAATGCCTGAAAGGAGAAAGATCACTTATGCTTTATTCTTTTCGGCTGCCTCCTACTTCTCGCAACATGCAAGCTTGACAAAAATAATGGAATGGAATAATGTAAATGAAGCAATTGAAGGAATTTATGAAGTTTTTGGCTGCACTCAGCAGTTGTTTATGGAATGAAATAATGGGTTCTTACCATCCAATAAACTAATAACGGTACAGTTCCACCTGGATGAGCTCATAAACATAGTTCCAAGCTTCGGTCCTATTTTCGAATCCAATATAGAGAGGACGGAGGAATGAGCAGAGAAGGCAGATCTCAAGGTGCGGCAAAGTAAAGCATTCCTTAGATCTGAAGCATTGAAAGGAAATTTTAAAAAAAAAAAAATTCTTACCGCTCGGGATGAGGACCTTGACGGGAACAAGACGCAGGGGGCTTCGAGAGCGGAAGAAGAAGGCGCGTGGGTTACCTTGCTCGTCGAGGAAGAAGGCGCAGGTTACCTGGCTCGTCGAGGAAGACGAAGGCGCGGGTGGCTTCGCGAGAAGGCTTCAGAACACCAGGCGGGAAGCGTTCGCGAGACAAGAAAATTGCGGGCGAGAAAGAGGATCGCGGGGCCTATGGTAATATTAGCGGCGCCAAGGGTCGATCCCGCGGCCCGCTTTTCACCAACTCTAGCGGTGTGCGGCCGCAAAGTTGGCATCCAAACTAACGAATGTAGCGATTTGGGGCCGCGCCTCGCGAAAAAAGCGGAACAGAGCCTAAATCGTTGTTTATTAATATACTACTGTGTCTCATAAATCACTCAACAAATAGCGCACATGTTTCTGTGAACCTTAGTAAAGCTACGCTTTGATTGCTATGACAAGCCAATCCTTTAGTTTTCCCTCAATCACATGCTGCTTGGCTTCATAAATTTCGTTTCCAGCATTGCAATTTAAGTATAAAGAGCAGAAGAATCATGGGAAGAAGTCAAAAAGAATTGCTTACGTTGTAGGGGAATTCTTTATTTGTCAAGAGTTCTGATAGTGTATCCACACCCTCAAACCGCCATATGAGCCAGTACTCACCTCTCCCCTTCCCCTTTGCGGAGCTCTGCAATCAATGCAAAAACACATTAAACAAAGAAAGCCTTCCATTCTAACATTTCTTGATTAAAAATCCAAAAACGGGTCCATGAACATCACAAAAGTATGACACCTCTTGGAAGCCATACACAAAGTCGGCACAGCTACTGGCGCAAGCCCTCCTCACCCGTTCATTCATCCAAATCTCCACGGCACCATACTCCGTGGCCTTTTTGAGAACCAAATCACCCTGTTTCATTAGCTAAATAAGGAAAAAAATCCATAGGTTACAAAAAGAAGGCATCCAGACAGGCAATATCCACCGAAGCTTTGAACCTTAGGGGCAGAAGGCTTGGATTTGGCAATGGAGGCCCTGTATACAACACCGAAGGCTCCCTCTCCAAGCTTCTTTCCCAAGACAAAGTCATCCTTGCGATACGAGGGACGAAATAGGCGCTCAACAAAGGCGAGAAAGAACATATCGAAGAAGCCCGGTGCGACTCCGGGGGTAGCCCAGAGATAAGAGGCAGCAGCCAGAGCTAGGGCAACACCGGGAGCCGTGATGGTGAGGCCGCTCTGCCTTGGGAGAGTACTCCGGTAAATGATATCGCCGCACTCCATGACCGTGCAGGGAAGACCAACGCCCACGCCCAACAAAGGGTCTACATAGCGTGCAACCTCGGCGAGAAGGTCGGCGGCCCCCATCGCCGCCAAGGGGGGTTTCGCTCTCCGCGCAATTCTGGAAATAAAGGGGCTTCGATTGGGAGGCATCTTCTTGAAGCGAGGGAGGAACGGGGAGCGGGAGAGGCCGAGGTCCACTCCAGCTCCGGCTGTGATCGCCATTTTGGCGATATATGTGAAGGTTAGTCTCGCTCGGTTGTCCCAGACAATAGAGGAAGCGACGGCGTGGATAAGGGAAAATATTTGC
>NW_018218663.1:4677-5246 GCF_001263595.1 Phalaenopsis equestris
TTCAAGTGATGTTCTTCATTCTCGATCAATGTCATCTAGGGAGTCAATCGAACTGTCTGCCCAACAGAAGAAGCCGCACTATTCGGCGATGCTCCGTGGGCAGATATAAAATTTCCTCCCGTAGCTGTGTGGCTGACATGAGTCAACAGTAAGGGTTGGAGGCCACAGTGACAAAGTGCTCGTTGGGATGTCCCGAAAATCCGTGAGCTCATCTTCTCCTGAATGCAACAAAAAATTTTCAATAATTCAAGGAAGCTACTCTGGTTCACGAACAATTAGGAATGAAAGAAAGCTCAAGCTCATGCATGTAAATGCCCCTAAAAACCAATACAAACTTATGTTTACTCAATTTACTCAATTACATATATACCACCTAGTTCCTATTTATAACAGGAGCTCCCCATTTATAACAGCAGCTCCCCTATTTATACCACCCAAAAAATAGGGGCATTTACATATATAACACCCAATTCCTATTTATAACAGCAGCTCCCCAATTCCTATTTATAACAGCAGCTCCCCAAAAAAAATAGGGGCATTTACATATAGTCCACCCCAACCAACGCAAA
>NW_018218664.1:0-265 GCF_001263595.1 Phalaenopsis equestris
AAATAAAATAACTTACTAATATTTTCCGTTACTTCTCTGGCAACAGTGCCAAAAACCTAATGCGGCTAAATTTAGTGTGTAAATTTTACAAATATTTTTCAATATTACAAAATACACACGACTGATATAATAATAAATATGCAATTCAATCTAAAAAAATACCTTTTATTGAAAAAGTTTAATTTCGAAACTCTTTTTAAACTGTCAAATCCCCTTTAAAATCAACTTAAGTATACGTATCACTCGAGTAATAAAGGGCTCTAAT
>NW_018218665.1:0-2239 GCF_001263595.1 Phalaenopsis equestris
GAGAGTGTGTTCTTCTAACAAATCCCTAAGTTCGACCCACCACAATGATTTCAGATCTCAGTAGTGAGGTATTACAAGGAGAGGACTAATCTGACCAAGCACAGAGTCTCGTTTAATTCAACCGTGTGTTTGCTGAGAGTCAACAATGTGGTGAAATTCCATTTTTCTTACCGCCCTAAGAGAGTCGGCTCTAAGGTGGTTCAACGAATTGACACTGTGAGTAATCGCAACATTCACTACTTTCATGTGGTTGTTTCAGGCACAATTTAACAGTGCTCATAAGCCTTAAAAGATCTTGCAAGCCATTCTAAATTTCAATTAGGGACAGCGAGAACCTACACTCATTCAGTACTTTCTTATAGAAGGAGATGTTTGAAGTGCATGACCTTGAACCTAAGGTCTCCCATGTCATTCTATCTCAGTGTGCTAAAGGAATCACCTTATTGATACACTTTAGGAATGTAGAGGCTAAACATGCTAACTTAGTTGTTGGAGCTGACCAACATTTTTATTTTGGCTGAGGAATATAACTCTAATCTTGCCCCCTCTAATGTAGAATCCTTAACATGTCACCTGAAAAAAAAGGACCACTTATGGTAAACAGTGGGTATTAAGACACAATTCACCTCCTTCAGCCTATCTTTATGACAATGATGCTCAGCTACCCCAAGATCATGAACAAGACAACTAATATAACACACCACTTAACAGGTCAAGGTTGGTATCCAGACCGTGTTCGGCTTAGTATGATGTGCAGTTGCTACCTTAATATACAACACCCAAACTAACTTGGTTAAGAGTTTTAATGGTCAAGATAATACATATCATACAAAAAAAAGACTACTTTAAGATAGTTCTTGTAATGAAGATCAGATTCTTACCTTCAAACTCGCAAGAAATACTGAGCCTATTATTATTACATGAACACGACAAGATAAAATGTTGTCATCGTCAGAATCTCACCGCAACCGCCAATTCACCATGAATCGTCGCCATGTCGTTGGTTGGTCGATATCATTATCAGGAAAAGTTTCCACTCTGTCTATCTATTTTATTACCCTATTCTCCAAATAACGTATTCTCTCGTATCACACAGATGATCTTGAGATATTTAAGAAACTTCGAGAAGAAGAAAAAGTGTAAAAAAAAAAGAAAATAGAAGAAAATGTCCTAAGGATTTCCTTGTGGTAGAGAATTCAGAAGTGTCTGATTTCTGCAATTCTATATAACCACATGAAGATTTTATAACAAGAGAGTTAGGTATAATACCTATTCTGAGTTTCTTAATAACCTATAAGTGCAAAATCATATAGTCAGTAACACCTTAAGTAGTTAAAATAACTTAAGAAAACTCCCTATTAAAGTTAATCATTTATTATCAAAGAAATTTTAAGTGTCAAGAGAATAGAAAGAAACATCAATGTTCAATCCTAAGAGTAATAGGATTTTAAGAACCTGAAACTACCCTAAGGGTTTTATTTTGTCATTTTGTTTTATTCATGTCGTTTTTTTTTTTTGTTTTTTTTTTTTTTTTTGTGTTTGTTTTGTTGTTTTGTTGTTAATTTGATTTGTTGAGATTTGCTATTCTATCTTCTCAATGTCATCGCTGCAAAATAAAGTTAAAACATCCTAATAACATGCAGAGTAAACTTAAAACACGACTTACTTTATTTCGTTAGCAAACCTGCAAAATAAAATAAGTTATAATGTAAGTTTTAATGTCTTTTAAAATAAAATAATTTTGACCTTAATTTTTTCAAATGTAAGTTTTAATGTCTTTTAGAGTGGATTTTACGTCATTTGTATTTTTTCACAAATTTAATTTGTTGTTTATGTTGATATATTTGTGAGCAAAATTTAGATGTAAATTTGAATCATCAATTTTAAATTCATTTTAAAATTAAGCTTATAAGGAATTTAGTTAAACCTGATGTCAATTTAATTTTCAAGTTTAGGCTTGATGTTGGTTAGACCTAAGGAGATTTGATTAAGTCTAATATAGGTTAGACTTCAAGTTTAGGTTCAATGTGGATTGATCCTAAAGGAGATTTAGATAACTTTAATATGAGTTAGACTTAAGGTTTAGGTTCAATGTAAGTAGAACCTAAAGGAGAATTAGTTTTGTCTAATATGAGTTAAACTTAAGGTTTAGGTTCAATGTAAGTAGAACCTAAAGGAGAATTAGTTTTGTCTAATATGAGTTAAACTTAAGGTTTAGGTTCAATGTAAGTAGAACCTA
>NW_018218665.1:2683-5255 GCF_001263595.1 Phalaenopsis equestris
AATTTGGGTTGAACCTAAGGTTTAGGTTGACTTAGGTTTAATTTGGGTCGAACTTAACGTTTAGTATCATTTTGGTTCAATTTTGGCAGAACCTAAAGTATACTGTCATTTAGGTTCAATTTAAGTAGAACCTAAAGTTTAGTGTCCATTGGTTCAGTTTAGGCTGAACCTAAGATTTAGGTTGACTTGAGTTCAATTTGAGTTGAACATAAAATTTAGGATGACTTAGATTCAATTTGGGCTGAACCTAAGGTTTAGGTTGACTGAGGTTCATGTTGAGTTGAACCTGAGGTTTATGTTGACTTAGGTTCAATATGGGCTAAGCCTAAGGTTTAGTATTGTTTTGGTTCAATTTATGTAGAACCTAAAGTATATCGTAATTTAGATTCAATTTTAGTAGAACCTAAAGTTTAGTGTCATTTGGCTCAGTTTAAGTTGAACCTAAGATTTAGGTTGGTTTAAGTTCAATTTGGGTTGAACTAAAATTTAGGTTGACTTAGAATCAATTTGGGTTGAACCTAAGGTTTAGGTTGACTTAGATTCAATTTGGGTTGAAACTAAGGTTTATGTTCAGTTAGGTTCAATTTGGGCTGAGCCTAAGGTTTAGGTTGACTTAGGTTCAATTTGGGTTGGACCTAATGTTTAGGGTTTAAGATGAATTAAGGCTAATTTAGGTAAGGCTTAATGGATAATTGAGTCTAATTTAGGTTAGACTTAATTTAATATTAAGATGTATTAAGCCTAATTTAGGTAAGGCTTAATGTATAATTAACTCTAATTTAGGTTAGACTTAATTAAGGTATAATATAGATTAAGCCTAATTTAGGTAAGGCTTACCAAATAATTAAGTTTAATTTATGTTAGACTTAATTAGAGATTAAGATGGATTAAGACTAATTTATGTAAGGCTTAATGGATAATTTAGTCTAATTTAGGTTAGACTTAATTAAAGTTTAACATGGATTAAGCCTAATTTAGGTAAGACTTAATGGATAATTAATTTTAATTAAAGTTATACTTAATTAAGGTTCAAGATGGATTAAGCCTAAATTAGATAAGGCTTAAAGGATAATTAATTCTAATTTAAGTTATATTAAAATAAAGATTAAAATAAATTAAGTCTAATTTAAGGCTTATTGGATAATTAAGTCTAATTTAGGTTAGACTTAATTAAGGTTTAATATGGATTAAGCCAAATATAGGTAAGGCTTAATGAGGTTAATTAGGTTTACTTAAGGTTAGAACTAATTAAGGTTTAAGGTTAATTAGGCCTAATGTAATTAAGGCTTATTGAAATTAATTAGGTTTAACTAGGGTTAGACCTAAATATGCTTTAAGGTTAGTTAAGCCTAATGTAAATAAGGCTTGATGAGGTTAACTAGGTCTAATTAGGGTTAGACCTAATTAACTTTTAAGGTAAATTAAGCATAATGTAAGTAAGGCTTATTGAGGTTAATTAGGTCTAATTAGAGTTAGACCTAAATAAGGTTTAAGGTTAATTAATCCTAATGTCATTAAGGCTTAATGAGATTAATTAGGTCTAATTAGGTTAGACCTAGTTAAGGTTTAAGTTAAATTAAGCCTAATGTAAGTAAGGCTTAATGAGATTAATTAGGTCTAATTAGGGTTAAACCTATTTAGGTTTAAAGATCACTTCAGCCTAATGTATGTAAGGCTTAAGGGCTAATTATGTCTAATTATAGCTAGACCTAATTTGGTTTAAATGTCACTTAAGTCTAATGTAAGTAAGGTTTAAAGGTAAGTTAGCTCTAATTAAGGTTAGAATTATTTGGGTTTAAAGTTGATTTCGGTTCATGTGAGTTGGAACCAAGGGATTTTAGTTTAGATTTGGTTCATGTGGTTTGAACCAAAGGGGTTTAGGTTTGACTTAAGTTCGTGTGGGTTGAACCTAAGGAATTTAGTTTTGTCTTGGGTTCATGTGGATTGAACCCAAGAGGTTTAGGTTTGACTTGGGTTCATGTGGGTTGAATCCAAGGAATTAAGGTTTGTCTTGGGTCCATGTGGATTGAACCCAAGGGGTTTAGGGTTTGACTTGGGTTCATGTGGGTTGAATCCAAGGAATTAAGGTTTGTCTTGGGTCCATGTGGATTGAACCCAAGGGGTTTAGGGTTTGACTTGGGTTCATGTGGGTTGAACCAAAAGAATTTAGGTTTGACTTTTGTTCATGTGGGTTAAACCCAAGAGTTTTAAGGTGTGACTAAGCCAAATTTTGATTAAGGCTTAGATTTACTTTTCGGTCTAAATATGAATTAAACATAAAAATCAGGATTATACTAAACCTAAAGTCATTTAAGACAAGTGATCAAGCCTATGGAAATTTTACGGCAAAAATGTAAACTTTAAAATGTTTACACTTTAAAATGTTTACAATTTTGCCAATGTTTACAATTTTGCCCTAAATGGATAAGTTGTCATTCCAAATTTTCTTAAAGGTTAGAAATTGTCATTTTAGAGATCAAGTTCATTACCCGATAAATTCTAACCAATTTCCAATTAAATTCCAATTTTTTTGATTATTTATAATTATTTTTTAAAATAATTATAAAATTTG
>NW_018218666.1:0-1341 GCF_001263595.1 Phalaenopsis equestris
TCAATTGCCTATTAGTGATAGATAAGCAAATTGATTTTCGTTGTTGCGATTAATGTATTTCTTTTCTAAAATCTTAATTTGTTGTTCTAATATTACTCTCTGTGGGATCGATATCTATGACTCCATTAGAGCCCTATATTACTTGAGCGATACCTATACTTGTATTGATAAGTGTGACCTTATAGCTATTGAATATTTATTACATCCATATTTATCGAATCTATAACTGTTATTATGTTTTGGAATAGTTGCTGAGCAATTAAATCATTTAGCAGCAGTATTAAATACTTCAATTTTTAAGCATATATAATGTCGCGGTCATGTCGCGGTCATTATTCTCCTTTGTGTCGCGGTCATTATTCTCCTTTGTTCACTGAGCAAGGGGTATTTTTATTTTAACTTTGTGTTTTTTCTACATAGTGATATGCATTCTCAATGTTCTGGCCATTAAATAAAAAAGAAAAAATCTTATTTTTCTACTTAAGTTATGCGACACTAACTGGATCCTCGTACGTGTAGAACAGACGCGTGTCGCCCCTAGATTGGGCACCACCATCTGAGACAGCCCGCCTTTCACGTATCAAAGCGTCGTTTGACCACATCAGGACCCTCCATTTGCTACACGCTAGATTGGATAGTCCTCCGTCATCGTCCCCGATGGACTGAACCCGTGAGCCATCCAACTTCAAACCATAATATCTTTCTTTATTCTAAACCTAATTAAGTGTGGTTTATTTCTATGGACTTGTCTCAACTAGGAGAACATATCCATACATTTTATCAAGCCTTAAATCAATCTATAAGCATAGAGAATTAAATGAAGCTCGATTTAAATGGAGAGTTCAATACCTTTGCTTAAGAGATGTGGCCTCAATTTGGTGCTTCAAAAAGCTTGCCTTGAGTCCAAAGAGCTCTTAAATGAAACCTCAAGCTGTGGTGAAATGCCTAGGTATGAAATCGACCAAGGTTGATTTAGGGGATTGATTAAAGTCCGCTCTAGGGTGGTTTTGTGATGGGGTTTCTATGGGGGATCTTCCTCTCTCACTCAGGGATGGCGTGGGTGCAGGGATGGTGTGGGTGTAATTAATTTGGATTTGGTGTTTGTTGGAGTCTAGAGGGATGTGCTATTTCAAGCTAGATTTTGAGCTCCAAGATTGAGCTCAAACATTGAATTTGAGGGCTTGAGGATGGTTGGATTGAACTTAGTGGGTCTTGAAGAAACTCTGTGTCGGCACTATTTTTGGTGTGGGGTTTGTCCGTAAGAAGCTGTTGGTCATCGGGATTGAAATCCCGTTGCCCGCCTCGAAAGGATGTTTTAAAAATTTTAGTTTTGAAAAAGAT
>NW_018218667.1:0-3477 GCF_001263595.1 Phalaenopsis equestris
CAAATCAAATTCCAAAGGTTGAGGATTTTACATCTAATACTGTGTTACTGTTGGAGTCCTCTCCAATAGCAATCTTTTAAATCAAATTCTAGAGGTTCAGGATTTCACATTTGATACCGTGTTGCTTTAGGTTCTCATCCTATTGCAATCTTTCATATTAAATCTAGAGGTTGAAGATTTTACATCCGATACTGCGTTGCTTTAGGAGCTCCTATCGTAATCTTTCACATCAAATTCTAGAGGTTAAGGATTTTACATCCGATTCTGCATTGCTTTAGGAGCCCCTCCTATCGCAATCTTCCAAATCAAATTCTAAAGGTTGAGGATTTTACATCCGATTCCGCATTGCTTTAGGAGCCCCTTCTATCGCAATCTTTCAAAATCAAATTCTCCGAGGATCGGTGTGAGGCCCTCTGACTTCGCGTAGCTTTAGGAGCCCCTCCTATCGCAATCTTTCAAATCAAATTCCAAAGGTTGAGGATTTCACATCTGATACTGTGTTGCTTTTGGAGTCCCCTCCTATCGCAATCTTTCAAATCAAATTCCCAAGTTTGAGGATTTTACATCCGATTCTGTGTTGCTTTAGGAGCTCCTCCTATCGTAATCTTTTAAATCAAATCTAGAGGTTGAAGATTTTACATATGATACTGCGTTGCTTTAGGAGCTCCTATCGTAATCTTTCACATCAAATTCTAGAGGTTAAGGATTTTACATCCGATTCTGCATTGCTTTAGGAGCCCCTCCTATCGCAATCTTCCAAATCAAATTCTAAAGGTTGAGGATTTTACATCCGATTCCGCATTGCTTTAGGAGCCCCTTCTATCGCAATCTTTCAAATCAAATTGTAGAGGTTGAGGATTTTACATCTGACTTCGCGTAGCTTTAGGAGCCCCTCCTATCGCAATCTTTCAAATCAAATTCCAAAGGTTGAGGATTTCACATCTGATACTGTGTTGCTTTTGGAGTCCCCTCCTATCGCAATCTTTCAAATCAAATTCCCAAGTTTGAGGATTTTACATCCGATTCTGTGTTGCTTTAGGAGCTCCTCCTATCGTAATCTTTCAAATTAAATTTCAGAGGTTGAGGATTTTACACCCGATTTTGCATTGCTTTAGGAGCCCCTTCTATCACGGTCTTTAAAATCAAATTTCAGAGGTTGAGAATTTTACATTCAATTAAGTGTTGCTTTAAGAGCCCCTCCTATCGCAATCTTTCAAATCAAAATCTAGAGGTTGAGGATTTTACATCTGATACCACGTTGCTTTAGGAGCTCCTCCTATCGCTATCTTTCAAATTAAATTCCAGAGGTTGAGGATTTTACATCCGATTCCTTGTTACGTTAGGATCCCCTCCTATCACAATCTTTAAAATTAAATTCCAGTGGTTGAGGCTTTTACATCAGATTTCGTGTTGCTTTAGGAGCCCCTCCTATCGCAATATTTCAAATCAAAATCTAGAGGTTGAGGATTTTACATCCGATATCGCATTGCTTTAGGAGCTCCTATCACAATCTTTCAAATAAAATTCTAGAGATTGAAGATTTCATATTCGATACTGTGTTGCTTTAGGAACTCCTCCTATTGCAAACTTTCAAATCAAATTCTAGATATCGATGATTTCACATCCGATACCGCATTGCTTTTGGAGCTCCTCCTATTACAATCTTCTAAATCAAATCCTACAATATACTAGATGTTGAGGATTTTATATTCGATACCACGTTGCTTTAGGAGCTCCTCCTATTGCAATCTTTCAAATCAAATTCAATCTTATTCTTGAGGTTTAAGGAAAAAGCCCTTCGATTAATTCAAGGCATCGTATTCTCATCTTTTGAAATCAATTTTAAGACCACCTTAAATAGATTATGGCATCTGATTCTTATTTCAGGATTGATACCTAAATTTCAATTCTCATCTTATGGTCAGCACCTACATATTGATTCTCATCCTATATAAACACCTGAAACTTGATAATTTGAAACCCACTCTTCAAATCCCTAGCAAGAGATTCTACTCCTAGATTTTGATCAGATACTCACCTGTCATATTCCCTAGCGAAAAAAATTGTCACTCAAATTTTGAACTCCTTTCTCTGTTTGTCGACTTAGGAGTTTGTTTTGATTCTGTTGATCTTGTTGGTCAACACCAATACGAGCGGTGTACTTGCCAAGCACACCCCACCTATTTGGGGTCCATTTGTTGACCTCACTTTTGGTTGAGGTCTAGTTTTTTCTCTTTAGTATCCTAAGGTCTAGCCATAGGACTTTCCTTTTTAATATTCCTAGAAAACTAGAAAAGGAACCCTCACCATTAAAAATTCTACCCTCTTCTTTGCTCGACTTGAAGTTCCGCATATTGGTCCCAACCTTTGGCACTCAGTAGGTGGGGTCACTATGAGGGAGAGCAAGGAGAGTCCCCTTAGGACTTCCTGACCTTAGGGTTGACCCTAGGTGCTAGTCTAGAGCTAGTTCACTCACTTGCACTCACTCTCATCAACACTTAATCACAAACCTGCACCTAAAACTTGTTAACTTTCATCCCTTGATCTTTTAGGAGACTCATGTAGATGGTCTCCTACACCCACTAGCCCTAGGCTAGGGTTTAGCTAAGACTAGTACATAGAGGACCCAAATAGGGTTTCCATTGGTCCGTAGCTCATATAGGGTGGTTGACACCCCAATTCTACCAAAAATAACCAACTTTGCCTTTTGACCCCCAAATCCACCCAAATTACCTAGATACCCTTGAAGCGCTAAATTTGGCCAAAATTCTCAAATTCATCCAAAATATCCAAACTTGTTCAAAAATCATTTTAAACCTTTTGAAAATACCCAAGTTACCGAAAACTACCCAAAAATTCCAAATTTACCAAAATAACCCCAAAATGGCCAAAATTACAAAAATATAAAATGGCCAAAATTACAAAATATTCTTGGCACCCCAAACTTTCTCAAAACCTCCAAAATCACTCCATATGTTTTTAAAACCAATTTGGATCCTTAAATTGAATCCAATTTGACCAATTTGACCAAAAACCCCCCAAATTGCCTTTAAAGGCTCAATTTCCCCAAATTCACCTTAAATGTCCATCAATTTGGCCAAAATTTCCCTCAATTTCAACTCTAAATTCAAAATAATCCTTCATATGATCAATTCAAACAAATCCAAACCTAATTGACCCATAATTTGAGCTTAATTTCAACCTAATTTTAAAAAACCCACAATTGTGCCTCAATTTGGCAATGTCTCTGAATGTCATCCAATTGAATGCTCAAATCCCAGAATTGACACTCAATTTGTGTAAAAAACTCTTTGTTACACTCCTCTAGACAATTTTGAATCATCACTTTGAACCTAACCCAACCTTAGCCTAACCTAAAACCAAGTCCAACCTAACATGCCCAATTTGACCAAATCTCCAAAATCCTTCAAATTGACCCTCCAATTGAACTCAAAACCCTTTCCATCCTTCACCAAA
>NW_018218667.1:3509-9455 GCF_001263595.1 Phalaenopsis equestris
TGCAGACAATTGACATGGCTAGCCTAGCCCAAACCCAAGTTTTGGTCATTTGCACTCACTTGGACCCTTTCTCCAAAAATTGACCTAACCATGTCTAAGCCACTAAAGTAATGATTTCACAGCCACCCAAACCTTCCTAAAAACTAGGCTAAACCCTCATAAAACCACCATGACAAGCTATGAACTAATGGATCCCCAAATTAAGGGATTTTTACCCATTTTTGGACATAACTTGAAATATCTCCAACATCATTACTTACACTTGGGAGATAGTTGTCATTAGCCATCTCCTGAGTTCCCTGAGCCAAGAGGTGACGAATGCCTGGCCGGCCGGCCACCTTGGTGGCTGGAAAACCCAATTTCAAAAGCACCACCTAAGTCAAAACTCAAAATTAAACCCATCCAAGCTATCTCATCCCAATTGGATTTTTGCACCTTGTTGGCATCCACATAAGCAACTTAAGATACCCACAAATTGCTCTTGGTGGCCTCTCCAACCTATGGAAAAAAATAGAGAGCTTGAAATTCCTTTCGGGAGACTCTGTAAAATTTCTTCCAGAGCTTCCTGGAGACCTCTTGAGCTTAACAAAACCTTCCCAATCCACACAAAGCCATTGCTTGAGTTCAATTTTGGAGCTCAATTTTAAGGCCGAAACAGGACAACCTCCAAAACTCCACTAAATTCAAATTAATTGCACCCACACAATCCCAACATCAAGAGAAGAAGATCCCCCATAAAAGCCCCATCGCCCGGCCACCCTCCCTAAGGTGGACTTCGAGGAAACCGCCAAATCGGCCTTGGTCGAATTTGAGTCTAGGCATTTCACCACGACCAGAGGCTCCATCCCTATGCTTCTAGGACACAAAGCTTCTATAGGCATCCAATCGAGGCTACCCCTCTTGGATCAAGGTATTGAAAGTTAACCCTAAACTGAGCTTCTTTTAATTATTCATCAATATAAAGTCAATTTAAGGGTTCATCAACCGTATCGATGTGTTTGACTAGTCAAGAGAAGCATTTAAAAAAAACATACTCAGTTTCATTGAGAATCGAGTGAGATATTAGCGTTTTGAAAAATCTAAGAAAATTTTGGTAGGTTTACAATGACTAGAAAACCCTTAGGAAAAATTTTCACGAGTCAAGTCATTTAAAATGAACCTAATCTTTATAAACCCTAAAACACTAAGGTAATTAATTTTGGAAAGCACCCATATCAAAATGACTTGATTTTTTATCTCCACTATTATCTAGGATCCAAAGAACTCCCTATAAAAATTTCAAAGCATTTTGAGTCCATTTGATGGCCTAATTTGATTTTCCAAGTTAAATATCTTTCTTGGCACTAAAATGATTTTTAAAAAATCAAAATATAACTCAAAAAATTATGAAAAATTGTTTGAGTTCTCTCTGAAAAGAGGAATTTTATAAAAATAAAATGTTATTTAAAATAAAAACTTCATTTTTAGCCTTTTTTAAAATATTTTTAAAAATTAGAACTTCATAAAAATCAGAAAAATAATAAAATTTACGGAAATATTCTAACTTGTTTTATAAGCACTTAGAAATAATTGGAATTTTTTTTTTATTTTCCAAATAAAGATATTGTATTTTGAAGCTTAAAATAATTTTTAAAGGCTAAAAAATGGATTTCCACTAAAATAATTCCAATAAATCAAAGAAAACTCAGAAAAATATAAAATTTACTTCTTTAGGTTCTCTGACCATAGGGAGATTTTTCAAAAATTTAAAATTTAATATTCCACATTTAAAATGTTTTATATTTAATAAGTATCCCAGAAATTAAAATAATTATAATAATTCAAATAAAATTTAAGAAATCATGAACTTTTCTTAAAATCGTTCTCTAGTCTACGTCTACCTCCAGTAAAAATTTCAAATGTTCAGGCTTTACCTTGGTCAAGTTATCAAATTTTCTTTGAAAAATCCTATTTTTGCATGAAAATAATTATATAAATTAAATTAAATTTTTAAAAATCACATTTTCTCCTTTGATGTCTTCATGAATAAGGTAGGATAAAAATTTCAAAGTCATTTGAATTGAATTTGTCAAATTATGAAGTGTTAAAGCCTTAGGGGCAAAAAGCCTTAGGGGCAAAAGTTAGGGGCAAAAGTGTAATTTTAGGAATTTTGCCTTAATTAACATTTAGGTTTAATTTAAGGAGGGAAATGGAAACCTCTAATATTAATTAACTTGTATGGATGACTAAAATTAAAAAGGGGATTAATTGGTAGAAACCAACCTCACTTTCCGAATTAAAATGATAAATTAATAAATTTCTAAATTATTAAAATTTGGAAGTTTATTAAAATTAAATGAACCTAGGACTTAGAGGTATAACTTTTGAAGTCAATAATTAATTAATTTAATACCCCTATTTTATTTTTAAATTAAAGTCAAATAATGAATCATGATCACCTAAAACTTAACCTTTTCAAAATTAATTAAGAAACTCACCTAGCTCTTAAGGGCTTATTAGTGATCTAAGTTAAATGAAGACTGATTAAATGAGGATTAGAAAAGCAAACATACCTAAACTTTAAAACTTTTAAAACACCACAAGCCCAATTAGGACCAAAATTTGGTTAATTGTTCCAATAACACAAGCTTGCCCCTTTATGGGTCTTCATTCACATAATCTTCAAAATTAAATTACAAATGATAATTACCCTACTCTTAGGGATAATTAGGACATCAATGTTCATTGAGCATTAGGGCATTCATAGGATGAATTATTAAGCAACATAATAAGTTTAAATGAGCTCAAGGCTTTTCACCAGGTGATAAGAGGGAAGCATGGACCTGCTTCTTTCTCCTAACCTGTTGGATACCTCAGAGATCTACTAAACTTAATATGCTTTGCTTGACAAAATCATCCTTAATTAAACTCTTAAGGACCCACCAAGATATGACATAGGGTTAAGAAAACTACCAAAACCTTACTTTTTTGCCTCTACATGAACTGCCCTCACATGCATTTTAAGTTTCAGGTAGTGGAACGAGAAGACTCACCAGGTACGCTTTTTATAGTTTCCAGTGCTGTCTTTCTTGTACTTTTTATAGTTGCAGAACTTGTGTGCTAAACAACGATGCCACCCTGCATAAAATTCAAAACTGCTAGGATAGCCGCAAAATCAAAACTAAAATTAAAATCAACCAAGATAAAATTCACCGAGATACCTATCATTTTGAGGAGAACTTTCCTAATTACAGGAAGATCAATGATAGATGTGCAGAAAGGAGAATTAACTATGTGCATTAATGATCAGACAACTGCGTTTAATATATCTAAATCAATGAAAGATCCTGGAGAAGGTAAAGATGATGAATGCTACATAATGGATGTGATAAGATATCTGAGTGAATGTCATTTCAAAATAACTTATGGAGATAAATCTGAAATGAAAGAGATGGAACACGAGAAAGAAGAGGAATTAGATCAACTTAAAGATTTTTATGAGGAAGATTCAAATTATGTTATATAAATTTTTAGATTTTTAGACATGACATAAAAAGATAAATCTTTTTGTCCATTGATTGAAAAACCTCCTGAACTTGAGTTGAAACTACTTCTTGAACATTTAAAGTATGCCTTTGTAGGTGATTCCTCAATAATACCTATTATAATTACCTCAAAATTAACTATAGAAGAAGGATTTTAATGAAAACTTTGAAGAATTACAAGAAAGCATTTAGATGGACAATTACAGATATTAAAGGAATCAGTCCTTCAATTTGTATGCATAGAATTCATATGGAAGAGAACTATAAACCCAGGGCTGATCCTCAAAAGAGATTAAATCCTATTATGGAAGAAGTTGTTAAGAAAGAAATTTTAAAGTGGTTAGATACTGTAATTATCTACCCTATTTCAAATATTGCATTAGTCTGATTCACTGCATTCCTAAGAAAGGTGGAGTGATTGTGACAATGAATAAACATAATGAGTTAATACCAACATGACAAGTCATAGAGTGCTGAATATGCATTGATTATAGAAAATTAAATCTCGCCACTTGAAAATATTATTTTCCACAACCCTTTTTAGATCAAATGTTGTATAGACTAGCTGGGCATAAATACTTTTATTTTTTGGATCAATACGCTGGTTATCACCAAATACAAATACCTTCTAAGGATCAAGAGAAAATTATTTTTACCAGCCTTATGGTACATTTGCTTTTAGAAGAATGCCCTTTGATTTATGTAATGCCCCTACTATATTTCAAAGATGTATGATGACTATTTTATGTGATTTAATTGAAAAAGAAATTGAAGTATTTATGGATGATTTTTCAGTGTTTGAAACTTCATTTGAATCATGTTTAGAACATTTATCAAATGTTCTTAAGCTCTGTGTAGAAAAAAATTTAGTCCTTAACTAGGAGAAATGTCAATTTATGGTAGCAGGAGGAATGGTTTTTGGACATAAAATTTCAGAAAATGGTGTGGAAGTAGACCCTGCAAAAACTCAAATGATCACAAATTTACCTTACCCAACAAGTGTGAAGGAAATTAGAATTTCTTTGCGACATGGATTCTACATGTGACAAATTAAAGGTTTTTTTCAAAAATTGCTAAGCCTCTATGACATTTACTTGAAAAAGATGTGATTTTTAATTTTGATAAAGAGTTCCAAAATGCTTTTAAATTATTAAAAGAAAAATTGATCACTGCACCAATTACTAATTCTCCAGATTGGGAAAAACCTTTTGAATTAATGTTTGATGCAAGTGATTATGCTATTGGAACTGTTTTAGGACAAAAACATAATAACATTTTCAAAGTTATCTACTATGGTAGTAGAACTCTTAATGAAGCTCCATATCATTATACCACAACTGAGAAAGAGTTGATAACTGTAGTATACGCTTTTGATAAATTTAGATCATATTTAATTGGAACTAAATGTATTGTGCATACAGATTTTTCTACTATTAAGTTTTTAATGAAAAAGAAGGATGCAAAGCCAAGACTTATAAGATGGATTCTTCTTTTGCAAGAATTTGATTTTGTAATAGTAGATTCGAAGGGGATTGAAAATCAAATTGTGAATCATTTGTTCAGGCTTGAATTAGAAAAACCACTCTGTTTTGAGAATGAAATTAATGAACATTTTCTTGATGAAAAATTGTTCACTATTAATGAGTGGCGTGTTTCGTGGTATGCCAACATTGTGAAATTTATTGTTAGTGATAGAAGACTTACCAACAGAAGAGAAAATTTTTATTTGAAGCTAAGAGTTATTTTTAGGATGAACTGTGTTTATATAAAAGGAAAAGGATCTAATTAATCAAATATGTGTGCCTTTAGAAGAAACTTATGAAATTATCCAAAATTGTCATAATTCTGATTTTGGTGGAAATTTTGGTACAAATTAAAAAACATAAAAAATTTTATAATCTGGATTTTATTGGTCTGTAATATTTAGAGATGTTAACGCTTATGTCAAAGCTTGTGATCAACGATAACGGGAAGGCAATATTATATGAGGAATGAGATGTGCCTCAATTATGTGTTAGAAGTTGAGATATTTGATGTTTGGGGATTAAATTTCATGGGACCATTTATTCCAGTAATATATATATTAACATCAATGAGAAGGAAATATTATATGAGGAATGAGAAATATATATATATATATATACACACACACACATATATATTAACATCATTGAGAAGGAAATATTATATGAGGAATGGGATGCCCCTCAATTATGTGTTAGAAGTTGTGATATTTGATGTTTAGGGATTAGATTTCATTGGACCATTTATTCCATCTTTCAATAATATATATATATATATATATATATATGAGGAATGAGATGCCCCACAATTATGTGTTAGAAGTTTAGATATTTGGTGTTTGGGGATTAAATTTCTTGGGACCATTTATTCCATCTTTCAGCAATATATATATATATAT
>NW_018218668.1:0-9593 GCF_001263595.1 Phalaenopsis equestris
ATATTCCAATAACAATTCATTTTCCACAAATAACGATGGTGGGATATTCTTATAACATAGCGGGATATTCCTATAACACAGCGACTATTGCAATCCGAACATAGCTCTACGTTCGTACTCCTGACGTAATATTTTTTCCATAACATGACACCTCGCCTCCCTCTCTAAATTAACTCAACCGTCTTTCCCTCTCTTTTCTATCGGGTAAGCAGCCAAATCCACTCCACCATAGTACAAACTCTTTCCATAACATGACCCCTTTCCTCACTTCCCAATCCCTGCCATACCAAAATCCCATGCAGCTCTCCTTCCATAGTACAAACTCTTCAAGCTTCCTTCTCCTCCCTTCTAAGCTAAGGTGAGCTCTTCCCCTTCCTTTTTTCATCTTTTTTGTTTTTTTCATGCATGATTTCATGTGTTTAACATGCATGCTATCCAAACTTCACACCTACATGCAAGAAATTTAATTTTCATGTATCTTATATGTTTACCATTTAAATGTCCTCATCTACATGCTTGCTACACAAATCTACAAATTTACTTGCAAGCCACTTAATAGTAACTGATTCACAAGCTTACTTTATGGACTTTCAAACCTACATGCAAGCTGCTTAATTTTTCCATAGGTTTACATGTATGCAATCTAAGCTCTCCCATCTACATGCCTGTTACACCAATTTTCAAACCTGTATGCAAGTTGATTGATTTTCTTATGGATCTACGCGCCTAACACTTACACTTGTCCACTTAAATGCAATTTACTTAACTATCCTATGGATTTACATGTCTACCAACCACCTAGACTTGGACATTTGCACTCATGCCACCAAGGTTTTCTCATACATAACAAATTTAAAAAGAAAAGGAAAAAGAGAGAGAGAGAGAGAGAGAGAGAGAGAGAGAGAGAGAGAGAGAGAGAGAGAGAGAGAGAGAGAGAGAGAGAGAGAGAGAGAGAGAGAGAGAGAGAGAGAGAGAGAGAGAGAGAGAGAGAGAGAGAGAGAGAGAAAAAAAAAATAAAAAAATCAAGGATAATACGTATCAAAATAAAATAATAGTACTAATAATATAAGCATAAAAATGGTGAAAAAAATGAAAAGATATTTGAAACATATATTTTTTTAATTCTTGTATATTTACATAATTAATATCTAAATTTTCACATAATAAGAAAATATATGTAATATATTAAAATATTTTAATAAAAATAATAACAATAATAATTGCTATACCATTAAATAAACATATTTTTTTAAATAATATATGTAATATATTAAAAAATAATAAATAATAACATGAATGATAGTTTTAATTTTCATACATATTAAAATAATAATAAAAATTTTCTTACAATATATAAAGGTAAATATTTTTAAGTACTAAATAATTTGTATAAAAAATGAATTTTCTAACTGTGTTTAAGATAAATAATAGAATTATAATTAAAAAAGAGATTAAAACAAGAGAAGATAATAATATAAATTTTCATATTTTATAAGTAAATTAAATAAGTTTTTTTAATATTTGTGCAATAATAATTTTTTAATATATATTTTTTATGAAAAGAATACACACACACACACACACACACAAATATATCAAATATAGCTTTGTTTAAAATTAACTCCTCAAATATGTTTCATAAATATATATCTGTAAATTAATTAGTTTTAAAGATATTATATATAAATTTAAAAATTTTTAATAATACATTAAAAAATATTAATACCTTTGCATAAAATATATGTATATATGTAAGAATTTAAGAGAATATAAAAGGATTATATGATGTATGTAAAAAAAAAATCTAATATAACTTAGAGAAAAAACAATAAGAAAGAATAAGACCAAGAAAAAAAAGGAAAAAAAAAAGTAATATAACCCTTATAAACATATCCCTGCAATCTTCTAAAATAAAATGAAAACCAAAACCTTAAAGAAAAAAGAATCTTCAATCAAACACCTAAAAATAGTCCTCCTTAAGTTTCTCTAAAACCCACTCAAAAGCCTTCATCAAGGTCCACCAAAACCCACTCAAAGAGCCAAAACCCACTAAAAAGCCTTCAACAAAGTCCACCAAAATCCACTCGACAAGCCTTCACCAAAGTCCACCAAAACCCACTCAAAAGCCTTTATCAAAGTTCCCAAAATTTCCACTCAAAAGAACTCACCGAAGTTCCATAAAACCACCCCACTTAAACCTCCATTCAATATTCATTGATATCCTTATTCAAAACCCTAATCTTAACACAATCCTGACCCAAACCAATTAAACTTCCATTAAAAAAAAATTAATGAAAACCCACCTAAAGCTCCACCTCTTATCTTCATAAAAAAAACCACCTAAATTTCATTCAACTCCCACCCAAACTTAACCAAAAAATATATCTAAATCTTACTAAACCTTACCAAATCTAAACAATCAGCACTCAACAAGAAAAATACAATTGATATAACGAGCTTAACTCTTTATCCTATGAAACTTAAGGGTCTGTTTTGGGCATTGCATTTCAGCTGAAGCTTATTGAATAATTCGTTAATAAGCGGATTAAAAATGATCTTCTGATAAGCTAGATGAAGTGGCTAGTACAAATTTTTATTTTTTTAGAAAAGCCAGACCGCTGTCAGAACGTTGCCACCGTACCTAGATAGGTGCATTGTGAAAACGCTGTTTTCAGCATTTTGAAAACGCATAAACTGCCAAAATGTAGTTTACCCAAACAGACCATGTGTGTTTTCAAAACTTCACCACACTAAATAAGTTGCCCCAAACAGACCCTAAATGCTGCCTAAAGCTAAGAGGGGTATCATCGTGGAGATATAAAATTGTTTCCTAATATGTGGTCTCTAAATCTATAATATATATATATATATATATCATTGAAGTTAATAGAACTTTATACACATATGACATGGATGTTTAAGTCAAATCATAGTAAGAAAGAATATTAACTCAAAATTGAAAAAAATAAATAATTTAAATAAAATTAATGAGATTAACAAGCCACACTAATTACAGTTCAAAAAAAATTAATTAAAATTGGAAGATAAAAAAAATATTCATAAGAATGATTTGAAACCCTAACTAAACTCATTAAGAAAAAAACTAAGAAAGTAAGAAAGGTTGCATTTTTAATTTTCCCATGAATGGCGAATATACCACTTTTAATCCTTAGATCCTCAATTCAAACAATTAAAGAACATTTAAGGACACATAACTTAAATCAGAGCAATTCTTAATTAAACTTCCAAATCATATAAAAAATTTGATTAATTGAAGTTAATTGGAGGCATATTCCTAATTTCTAAAATACAAAGGAAACTATAATTTCTTTCCAACCCTTAAAAATCAAGACTTATAAAAATCAAAACTTGATTGAACTCAATAATTTCACTCAAAAGATTAAGCCAAATAATAACCAAATCCTAAAATTCATGTGTTTTAGAATGAATAAGGGTATGTTCATAATTCTACCAAAATTACAACCGTCCATTCTCATTATCAAACTTAACAAACAAAGTTATCAGAATTAAGAATATTAATAAACCACTTCAAAGTATTCATTAAAACCATAACTTAACAAAAAAATATTGGAATTAAGAAATGTTAACTAATAAATGCAAAATTTTAATTAGCAAGCATTACTTAACATACAAGATTATTGGAATTAAGAAAATTAACCAATCAGTCCAAAGTATTCATTAATAAACATTAAAGTACACTAAATAATATTCACTACGAGACGAAGTGGTTTAAGTTAAGAACAATATATTTAAGAATGCACCCCTCATGAACTAAAAACTTAACAACTTCACTAAGAAAACTCCAAATTCAAAATAATTCCTATTAATGAATCAAATAAACTAAGGTGAACTTAATATAACAGAAAATGGACATTGAACAAACTTTAAAAACTTAACAAATAAATTTAGGTAGAACACAACTAAAAGGAGTAAGCCGCTAAAACTTAAAGTAAATTACAAAATAAAACTAAAAAAAAAACATAAAATTGAACATTAATTAAAAAAACCCTGAGTCTGAAAGGAAGCATTGAGTAAGGTAACTCATGGTTGCTAACACGAAATTCTCCAATTTTTTGTAACAAGCAAACCACAAACATTAATGACCCTAGGACAACAAAACCACGAGATCTTGACCAGGTTGTTGTGTTGATCAAAGTAAAATTATTTAAAAATAAAATAAAAGCCACGTAGTCTAAAAATAAAAAAGCCATGAAATTTGCAAGCCATTAAAGTGTAAAGCAAATCTCTAATGAACAAAAAAATTCAAAAGTAACTTGAATAATACCAATAATAGTCAACCCATAATTGCTAATAAGAATCTTCCAGTCATGATTGGTTAACTATCTTTTTTGATTAAGTAAATCCAAAACCTATCGCTCCTGGATGATGAAAGGCCATAAGCGTCTTGATCGGGGTCATCTTGAAATAAAACTAAATAAATCTTCTCACTTCATCGCTTGAACCACTTAATAGATGTCATAAGGCACCTATCCTGTAGACTTCATAGGAGTAGATAAGTTTGTGTTATGATTACTTTGTTTACTCGCTAGATGTTTGGCAGGATGAGTAGAGGATTTGTTATTGCACTAGGTTGTGGTAGATTTTCCTTTGCATGTATGTTGCGACAGTAAGCTTAAGCTATATTAACTCTTTTTTACAGGGCTGCTGTAGTTAAAATAGTTAGGTTGTTGTAATAATTGAGGGTTTACTCCTTCAATACCTTTTTTTTTTAGTGTTAGGATGTGTTTTGTTTGATTGACCATCAACGTCAGAACCATCCAAAAGAGGATAAATATTGAAGTGAAGGATGAACCTAAATTAAACCAACAATTATGCTTTAGATGATGTTGACCGATGATTCTGAAATAGGTCTAGGATTGACGCTCATCTTGTTGTCTGTGTCTTGCACCCCATTTTAGGTTGGTGCTTTTGTTTGTGCTTTTTACCTAGACTACTAGAGGCTCATTAAAAACTAAACTTTATACCAATACCCAAATTAAAATAACTATTTTTAACTAAATCTTTAAAAATTAACAAAACTTGTAACCAAAATAAATTTGCATAAAACATTACATTCACAACCTTAGAAACTTCATGCATTTAAAATAAGAAAATTGATATTAAATAAAATTGAGTAGTAAACATTTTTAAATGTACGAATATCCATGAAAAAATCACCATAGACATATGCATAAACATCTTGCTTTTATTCCTTGTACATGAGACACTCACAGATTACACAAAAAAAGAATAATTTATCCTGTGAGAACCATCTTCCTTATGGAAGACAATTATGCTCTTTCATCTTATTTGGCCTTATGAACAAATTCACTAAGCATTCATCATCAAGGATTTGTGTAAACTATTTCATAGCTTACTATGTTCACTCGACATTGAGATTTTAATACAAAAAAATAAAATAATTGAATGTGGTGAGCTTTAAAATGACAAAAAATTAAACTGTAAAAATATATTCTTATTAGACTTAGGACATTTATGCAAATCAGTCATACTTACGCAACTCAGTTTATAATTAATTCTTCTAACCTACTACTCCTAATAAAACAACAACATATCCTATCTCGCATTCATTGAGAATAGTCTAAATGCGATTATGTAGTTTAGATCGCAACCCTTTACAGGTAGGTTTATAAGTCCATTCCATATGTTTATTTGTGCTCTTTCTTTTCTTTAGATTATGGTTCTGAAGTCTTACTTTTTTTAGTGAACTTCGCCGTAGTTTAATGATTCTACAATTGTTCATCTAACTATGATATAAATCCTCACCTCCTAGGCCTTCTCAAAATATATATCATGTGATTTAAGCCCTTAATTTCTAGTAAAACGTCAGGATAAAATATGAAATAAATATCTCTTTCAAAACTTATAAAGCCGGAATATATGTTAGTTGAGATGTCACTAAGTGAACTCAATATCCTTATTATCTCCTATCTTTTCCTTATTTGGGTTCCATTAATAACTGTTCCACTTTTAATTCTTTACTATTTGAAATTGTTGATCTTCAATCATGAAAACATCTTAAAAATAAAAATTTTCTTGAAAATAAAACCAAGCCTTAATAAAGTGTATTCTTAAAAAACTTTCATTGCTTAAGATGTAATTAACTATAAGGGCTTGCACTTATAAGAAATTTAAAACCCATATTAATTTAAACTTTATTTAGATTTGTTGATTTAATCATGGGCCTTGCAAATGTAAAAAATTATTATTTTAATTAATCAAGCCAATAATAAACTGATATTTCAATCTATCAAGATAGTATATTGCTTTTGAAGCCATGTTTGATTATTTAAAATTTTAAATTGTTGAATTCGTATAATATTCAAAACCTCGTGTCGAGAAATAAACCGACATGCTCATGACTTTCCCCTCTATTATTATCTTAAATGTCATGGCTCTACCCATTGGGCAACGCAATGTGATATACAATCTTTGAACTAGCACCACAGTTCCATTTTGGAGATCCAGGGTGGGATATGGCTTAGTTGCATTGCAATGACATAACCTTCATGATATTGTCACGTCGCCTTCTTTTGGGTTGTCCTAGAGTCACAACTCTGTCATTTGGTAGTAAGCCTCTAGACCCTTACCTTTTTAGCTTAATTCCAAATCACTATTTCTACCACTATGGTACAAGACCTCATGATTGTTTAATTAGAGCCACGGTGTTGGTGTTATGGACCATGACCCTAGACATTGAGGCTACTTGCCCAAATTTTGTGGCTCTATTTATAATAGCTGTAGTGATTTGCTCAACACCTAACATCGCTGCACAGCCCCATAGCACTACAATGCTAAGTATGACTTAAGAGTTTCTCTCCCCGAAGATATTAATTGTAAGTATCAAGAGTCTTCTTGGATATCCCACAAGATATAATTGGGAATGAAAAGCATCATCTTGAAAGGCCCCCTTCAACCCATAACCAATTAAATTTAGTTTTATAGATGGTTTAGATACGAGCAGTATTGTAAGGCTCTTCTCGTATAATCATTCAAGTTGAGTATGATCGAATTTATTTTGGATCACTTTTCTTCATCATATGTTATGATATTTTCCATTTGGGACATTTTGTGTCCACCATTTTTATTTCTTACTCATAATATTCATCTATATTTCTTTCATTCCTTCTCTTGCTCTATTTTTTTTGAAATAGAAGTCGTTTAGAAGGGAAATCCATAAAGGAGTATGTATAAAGAACACCCTTTGTTGGGAAGAAGAAAAAAATAAGGGGCTCGCAATTTTTTACTAAAAAAGCATATAAATAAAGTTTTTGAGCTTTTATATTTAAGTTTTGATCATGAAGATCATAATAGGACTAACCATTGACTTGTTTTGTACTCTAACTGTGTATGGGATATCTAAAGTTGATATTGTTGATTCATTTTCAATTATCCTCAGAATCTCTAATGTTTAATTTCATAGAAATTAAACTTATCAACTTTCTTAAAAAAGCACTTTTATAAGTGTTTTTATTTGGTGTACATATGAGAAACCTATTATATAATATAGTGAGATTGGATATACAAGAGTTTTTAATTTTTTTAGATTAGTTTCATGTCACCCTTGTTGAAGTTTAGTCTAAATTTTGAAAGCATACTACAGGGCCAAATATTAGTTTCAAAAATTAAACTTTTGATATACTGAACACTTGCCTTAATCCTTATAATTTTTTTTTCTGCTATCTAAGAAAATGTAATAATTCTTGCAACTAATGAGGAAAATATTTGCCTTTTTATGTGCTCATTTCTTTTTTATTTAAACAATTTAATATAGAGTGATTATTCATGAGCTCATTTATTTTTTATTCAAACAAGTTTTATAGTGTGAATATTATACTCCTAGCATATGTTCAGGTATCAACATTGTCTATTTTAAACCACTATTACCTTCTACCCTTTTTTTCTCAATATTATTGTAATTGGGATAACTACTGTAGTAGATATTTATAAATATCTTTCAATAATTTATAACTAGGGATGCTTCATGCCACCTTCCTCTTATTATTGCAAAGATAAAATTGAATCCACTAATGATTTTTGTTTTATCATCCATTTAATTAATGTACTGTAACATTAGATTGGTGTTACTAAAAGTTCTTATTTACTCTCTCACATGACAAATTTTTGGATAATATAACTCGTGCCATGGTGGAAATGGTGGACTATAATTATGGTGAAGTAAATTTGGTCTATAACACTCTTCCTTCAATGAGAAAATCAATACAACATCTTTCACTTTACTAGTCATGTCCCATGGAGAGAGCATTCTAACTCCTTATCCATCTTGTTTTGTTTTTTGAGAAGTTTAATGAGGCTTAAATTGAGGTTTATGATACACAAACATTTATCTACAAAAATGAATGAAATATCTAAGAAATTTCTCACATTGTCATGTACATGAGTCTGACTCATATCTGATAAGCTTGTCAACTGTCTAACTTAAGAACAAAAAAAAAAAAAAATTATAGACTTGCATATCCAACACATGTGTGTCAAATAATTGTTTTTTATTTCTATAAATAGTGACTAAATGTATAAGTAAATATTAAATTGTGATTATTTATGTTTTAGGAGATAACTTATGATTTCTTTTAAAGGCAATAATTTTAAAACTATTATTGACTAGAGCTTTTTTAAGTTGATACTAGAAATTTATTATTTATTATCATTTTTGTATGTAATAATGTTACTTTTTTTTGTGTTGTTTTTCTGACCACAATTATAATTTATGATTGCCATGATGATTTTTCATTGTTTTATTTTTCCTTGCATTGTTAAATATCTGTCATTATCTTTAAAATGTTAGGCACTTTTTTACTCATGCATGTTTTTTACTAAAAGTTATCAGTTTTAATTACATTTTTATATTAGTGTTATAATAATTATACATTACAATAATTTTTTTTTTAAATTTCATAAATAAAATGATATGTCAAATGCATGAGTGTGCCATATATTTTTTAAAATGTAGAAGTCTTAGTGTATCTTAGACAGAGTTCTTTTACTAATGTTGTTTGACTTATCTATTTGATCATGTCCCTTAGATGTAATCTTTTCATTGGTTCTTTGATATTTTTGGTGTGATGGGCCAAAAACTTATTTTTCCTCTTTATGGATATTTGTTGGTTTTTAATTGGCTGTTTATTTCTATTTTGATGGTTTCTTATTTACGGATTTCTCTCCACTAGTTCTTCTTAGTGAGCCCTAAAAAATAATGACAATCTTACAATTTAATTTGGATATCATTATAATATGTTGGGTATTATCATATTCTCATTTCTTTAATACTAAGCCATTATTTATGACTTTCCCAAGATGTGAATGGAACAAACTCCTTAATTAAAAAATTACACTTGTAGGTGTGTAGCTCATTTCCCCCTTTTGACATTACATGACCTTTTATGTTATTGAATTTAAACACAATTTTTTTTATGTGGTACTTATTTTTTATATGTCAATTTATTTTTTCTTAAATTTTGTAGAGTTGCATACAAAATTTAGATTCGATGGTTAAGATCGACGACGTGTTTACCCATAGGGTTGGGGGGGGA
>NW_018218668.1:10935-20755 GCF_001263595.1 Phalaenopsis equestris
TGGGGGCGCGGTGGAAGGTCCCGGGGGAGTGCCCATAAGCGACGGCGGAGATGAGCTGTCGGAAATAGCGGCGGGAGAGGTGTTCGGTTAAGCGGCCAAAGAAGGCTATGCGGGAGAAGAGATCGCCTCCCATGGCGAGATCGAGGACGAAGTGAATCTTGGTGCGGGAGGCAAGGACTTCATGGATGCGGATAATGTTTGGGTGGCGGAGGCGGCGGAGGATGGCGGCCTCGCGTTTAATGTGGTTAAAAAGGTCTTTTTTGGCGATAAGATATTTGTTGAAGGATTTGATGGCCACGTTCTGTCCGGTGAGAAGGTTTTGGGCGTCGTAGACTTTAGCGGAGGATCCACAGCCGAGGAGGCGGACAAGTCGGTATTTGCCGAGGAGGATATTGGATTCTATGGCACTTTCTAGTTGCGATTGTACTTGGGAAGAAGCCGGCATGATTGGTTCTATCCTGCACTTGTTCTTTCCTGGAGAGTTTTATGCGTGGAGCGTATCCTGCCGCGCAATCTCGTTTTCCATGCGTTTCTCACTGTGTCGCGTATATGACAAAATTTTCCGTGTTTGCACAACGTGTTTTACCTTTTTGCCGTGTTCGCGGCTGTTCTCCTTCATTACACAACAAATCTGCTGCTCCTGGTTTTTCTCTTCATTTGTTTTGATTTTAGTCATGCTTATTTACTTATTTTATGACCAGGTTTGGGCTATATTTGAAAGGGAGGTCCCAAATTTCGTTAAATAATTTATCGTCTTTTATGAGTTTGAATTAATTCAGTTTAATCAAGGATGATTAATATTTATAAAATGTTACTAATTTAAATAGATATTTTTATTACAATTTAATATATATATATATATATATATATATATGCATGCTTCTATTATATGTTAAATATTCAATTTTAAATTACTAGCCTTAATCGAAAGCGATCTCTTCTAAATAATAATTTAAAATTAATTAGAATTATAATTTATCGGTTTTGTGTTTGTTTAATATTGTCTATGAAATATTAATAAGAAAGTAAGAGTATCTTTGGGGCCGCGTTTTTCGCGCGGCGCGGTCCTAAACCGCCACGATAAAATAAATAACACCAATTGTTTGTTTCGTAGCTTCGCGAGGGCGGAGAGGGGAAGCTGAGGGAAAGCGGGCCGCGGGATCAACCCTACGGGCCCGCGTTTGCCCATAAATTTTCACACTATACCCTTGCGTTTGCGCAAAACATTATTGCCCTAGCGTCCCTCTCTGAAGAAAAGCCTCCTCAGCGTCTTCTTCCCTCGATCGAAAGAGAGTGTATTTGGTCAGGTGTCCTAACGTAGAGGACAATTCAAAGACGAATAATATGGTGACACGTGGCATGGTGGCCCATATGAATTCTGGTTTAAAAAAATACGTTAGCGGCCTGGCCCGACCCTAACCCAAGAATGTTACGAAAACACTTTTGCGTTAAAAAAGAGCGCGAAGAGTCGAAAGAGCACCGTTTCGAGAGCTGAGCTTCCCCGTTTCGACATTTCGTCTCGTAGATTACAGAGCTAGGGTTTCCAAAGGATTGTCATTGTTTGTTTAGAAGATGGTGGCAATTGTTCACAGCAGAGCAGGAAAGTCATTTCGTCGTTTGAAGTTTAGAGGTTTAGGGTTTGATATTTGCAAAAGATGAAGGGTAAAGGTCGCAAGCAAACCGAAGAAAAGAGGAGTGCTCCAAAGTCATTGAGGTACTGTATCCCTTGTGTTATTGCTGATTATCCCTTGTATTATTGATGAGCATCCCTTGTGTTATTGCTGAGTTAGCGTTCATTTTTTATTTGGTTGTGTTACTATTGTGTTATCCATTTGTGATTGATGTGTTATAGATGTGATATCTCCGTGTTATAGCCACGTGAATGCTGTGTTTTTTTTGTCTTAATGATGTGTTGTTTTTGTGTTATTGTTGTGTTATCGTTGTGTTATTGTGTATTATTCTGGTTAATAATACGTATGTTTTATTCATCTGGGGTATTAAAGTTGTATATGTAGTTTAGGGCTTTGCTCTTAGGTGTTACTGATGTGTGAAATGGCAGTGAACCACATAGTGGTTGTTTAGGGTGTGTTATGATTGTGTAAATGGATGTTATTGAGTGCATGACACCAATTATCCTTTGCTGATGTGTTAGGAATTCGTATATGTGTTGTATTGCTTTTATATTTGGTGTTACTGAAGGCTGTCTTGGTGTATATACGTAGAAACTCATTAATAACTGAATAACACAGTAGAATATTGATGGTGTTATTTTTGTGTTAGTGTGTATTATATGTATAGGTGTTGTTTGGCTTTGCTTTAGGTGTTATATAATTGGTGTTATTTTAGCTGTTGTGTAATATAATTGTATATGAGCTGTATTGCTTTGATTTTGGGTGTAACTCAAGGCTTTCATGGTGTTATATGTGTTGTATTTCTTTCAAAATGTCTTTTATGGAACTTATTTTAATTTTTTTCATTTGTAGGTTGATGAACGCAAGGACATTCAACTGTAGGTGTCGTCCATCTACAATAAGGAGTAAGTAGTAAGGAGTGCTTTGGATTCTATCAGACATCTCGTATCTGAGGAGAAAGTGAATTCATTGAAACAAATTCATGTCTTCCACTTCTTTGATATGCCTCCATATCCACAGGACAATAAGCTGACATTACACATTTTGAGATGTTGGGATAATGAAAGGAGGATCTTCAGAATGAGTGGGAAAAAAACAAAATTCCATCCTGACCACTTGACGTTGATATTATGTATGCCTAACAGAAGGGAGGCAGTTGTATGGAGGAAAAACCCCCTCATCTGGTGTGGATGCCAGACAAATAAATGACCAACTGATGAAGTTTTTTGAAGGAGGTTCTTCTACTCACTTTGAACAGTTATTTTTAAAGTTTCTACTAACAAATTTATTTTTTCCCTCGAGCAATTTTAGTACAGTTGTCGTACTTCTTTCCTTTTGTGAAGATGTACAGTTATTTTCTACTTATAACTGACCTGCTGCAATTTGTAACTTCATCCTCGATCAAGTTAGCATCGTCACTGTCAAATTACGATGAAATCAATCACTGATATACATCCAGGGTTTTGCTTTTATTTTAACTATAAGTATTATGTTGTTTACAAAAATAAATCTTCATTCCGATGCAGTTTTATCTGTTTTTACATTTCTCTTTCTTGTATGAGACATCCACAACTATGGTTTTCCAAGCACATCTCTGTGCTTTCTCCTCATGTTCCAGAGATCAGGCCTCACATGCTAAGGTGGCCAACAAATCATGGTTGGACAACAGTAGATTCATGAGGCATTCAGAAATCTTGGCTGTGCAAAGGTGAAACATTTACTTTATGAAAATTTTGAATGTTTAACTACCTAGCCCTGCCAGGGTTGTCCAACATCTAGAAACAGCCCTTGGACCATGTTCACCATTATCCCATAGCGTGGGGCCAATTTTTTCCAGCGAGATCACCCCAGAAGAGATGCATACAACAACTAATAAAGAATTCAGAATAATAATCTACTTATTGAAAGGTCAAGAAAAATCTACTCTTATATTACATGAAACCATGAATAGAATTAGTAATAAAATGGCTTATGTTGGGGAGTCATTACAGAACTTAAGTGCTACGATTGAAAGATTGCAAAGAACCAAAGCAGACAAGGAAGTTGATGCACAGACAACGAGAACACACAAATCCTCTGCTTGAAGTGTTAAGTCCACCCAGAGAAGGAGGAGGGCTGTTGGTTCACCCAAGTTCACATACCAGCTAAAGAGAAGAAAGAAAATTGCTGTTTTTGTTGAGCCAAATCAAGAAAATATAACTGTACAAACTAAAAATCGAGATGATACAATAACAGAGTCTCCAGAAATAATAACGGGAGATGCGACATTTCAAGAAGATCCAGAAGAGGTTGAACAATCAATGAAGGGTGTTCTAGAGTCACTGGCCCATATAGTAAACAACTATTTCTATTCATATATCTATCTTGTAATATGTCATTATTTATTTTGTTTTGGGAAAAATTAAATTTGTTTTACAGGCTCTTTGCACGTCGTCCCATTTATATCCTTCTAGCACTCCAGCTGTAGGATAAGATGTACATAGTCCAATTGAAGAGCCAATAATAGGAGAATATGTAAATAGTCTAGTTGTAGAGCCAACAATAGAAGAAGATGGCGTAGTCCAGTTGGGGATCTAGTAGGAGGAGAATATCTACATTGTCCAGATAGATCTACTAGAATGACAAGAGATTCACTAATATATATTGATGATAAAGAAAATTCCAATCTAGAGGAGACAGATGTGCCGAGCCAGAGCTCCAATCCATATGCATACGCTATAATGATAATATTAATTATTTATGGTTACACTTAATCATATATTGGAAATACATTGATATGTTAAGGATCTTCAATTCTATTGTAGCCTCATATTGTGGGTCTAACACTTCCACTTGATTATCCAGCTAGATCAGTGCTTCCAATTGAAATGCATGATGTAATATATAATGTATTGTCAGCTACCCTGGGGGTGTAAGTAAACATTCTTTGTTAGATTGTAGCAAAAATATTCTATTTCGTCGTTAGGCATCATTGGATCAGATGGAATAGCAGGTTCCCGTCTTGTTGATTCTTCAAGGACTTTTTGTGTAAAAAGAGCTTATGTTTAGATAAGAGAATAAAACTTAGATAGAAACAGTTCATTTAATGTAGAGAAATATACTCTTGGATCTCTTATTTTTCTTCAATATCCTTTCTGCCTAGAAATAGAAATACCTTTTGGCCTCCTCTTTGTTGGGTCAGCCACATTTCATTCGATATTTGATTGTTTTTTCTTCTTTGCTTTTCTCCTAACAATAGATGTTTCTCCAGCTTTTATTTTGTCAATATATACAAATAGCTTTTTAAATGGTTCTCATAGCAATTGCATGGTAAATTCATCTCCTTGTGCTTTATTGATTAGTTGGTACATAGATTTTTGAGATTGTGAACGGAATAGGAGGCCACTTGAAGAAATAGCCATCAGTTGAGACTCCCTTAGATGTTTGTACTCGAACCTGTTATAGATGTCTCTTTTTGCATGATTAGACCATCTCAATAACAAATAATTTTTAGGAATGATATTTATTTTAACCACATTAAGAACATGTAGTGCGTGCGAACACAACAACCTCTTCATTTCAAACATGCAACTACAAGTGACATCGGAGTTAAAACTGTCAAAATTCACCACCCATGTCTTGGATGTGCCATCATTATCCAATTTGCGTATATAATATTTGGACCCACTACCTGCAGAGAATTCAAGTGTGAGTCCACATAACCCATTAAGCAGCTCTTGCTCGAACATTGAGTAAAGCTTCCTTGTATTAAATGAGGAAGTTTGCCTCAAAACTGGGTTGGCTCTAACCATTGGCGTAGTGATAGATTGACTACATTTGAAATCTTTGTCCTTCTTGTTCCTGCGCCATGATTTCATTATATTTTCAAGGCTGATAAAATAATCTGTCAACAAGCTTGTAGGCTTTGAAACATCATGACATATATTATTGGTTGACTCACTTCTTTAAGTTGATATGATTCCCATTCAAAATATTTCTTTATTGAAGGTAGTGGACCATTTGTGTCTGATTTTGTACATCTCATGCAACCACGCTTTATTGTATAGGTCACCCACTAACAATATTAAGAACCAAGTTTTTTCAAACTCCTTCTCTGAATCACATTTACTCATGCATTTATAAAAAAGACCGGTAATGCTCTTAAGAGAAACTCCACAATGCACTTTTGAAGTAATTTTTTTGTAGATATGTCATTGGTAAAATCTATGTCGTGTTTGTGTGAGAAATTCTTCAATAGCTCTTGTCATTGCTTGGTCCTGATCAGTGAAAATACTTAATGGATGCTTGTCTTCCATTATTCTTGTAAAAGCTTTGAATAACCATCTGAAAGAATCAATAGTTTCCTCGGACTAGAAGCCAACCCCAAACAAGACATTTTGCCAATGGTGGTTCACTCCCACAAAGGAAGCGCAGCATAAATTATACTTATTTAATCTGTAGCTTGTATAAAAAATGATTACATCCCTAAAACAGTCATAATCCAGCCGAGATAACCCATCACACGAAAAAAAACTTGTTAATCTACCATACTCATAAGTTTTGAAATCCCATGCAAACATATTATCGTCGGCTTGCCTCCCCATGAACAATTGTATTAGAGAATTGGCATCTCCTTGTTCAATTTTTTCTTTTCTTTCTCTTTGAATGAAATTGAACGCATCTCTCTTCGTGCATTCCAAATTCTCCACTCCCCCAACCTCTGTAGCAATGAAGTTATATGCATTCACTCTGATCCCTGATCCTTTCATTGATCTCAATACATCTGCATTTAAGTCAATTATCTTTATACTGGAATGAAGAATATGCTTATAACCACATTCAACCAAGGGATGGTTGTGACTTTCAATGAATTTCTTTACTGTTCAATTGCCTTCAAGTTCAACTGCATAGCTAACCATAGCTTGACAACCAATCCTTTTGTCTAACTTTCTGTACTTTACTGTATTCATGAGGTTAGCCTCCTTCTTGTGACCAGCTTTCCACATAGAAAATCTTTGGTCTTCCTTTTCTTCGAATTCAGCCAATAACTACTGTGGTCCTTCCGAACACTGAAATCTACATGATGTGAATAGGTACAATAGTTTTCATAAGCTTATTCCTCATTGTGGACGATGATGCTAAGAAACTTCTCTACAATTAGATCATTGCAAATAGTTCTCTGCTCACATGATTGCACATTTCCACAAATTAAGTCCACTGTCAGCAAGAAATAACACAGCGTAACCCCAACTAAACAACAAAATAACAGTAGAATAACACAGTCTAACCTGACATTCATTATAATAACAGTTCACTGATACCATACAACAACATAAAAAAACTAAGAAATAACACCACCACAACAACCAATAGAATACAAAAGAAAAACATGCTAGTATCACTACTAAGACTAACAATAACACAACATTAATGGAAAAATAACACAACAAAATAGTTCAATAACACAACAACAATGACTGAAAATACACCATATTACCAATACCATTTAAACCTCAACATAACCACTATTATACCACATTGACAAAAAGTAATCTTGAATAAAAAAAATACAACAGTAACCCAACATAACACCACACTAACACAGTAAAACCCATCGTAATACCACAATAACACAGTCTAGTCTAGCAAGCATACATGTGAATAACACTAAACTTTTACCATTGAACAACACCATCGCAAAAGTTAAACCTAGCTTCAATCTCACTAAACCCTAAAGAAATAAAAATAACATACATTATAAAAATAACACCATTATCAGACCAAGAAAAAAACAAAGAAGCAAGTTGAGCTAAACAGAACTAAAACCTTTCAAGTTTTAGCTAAACTCACTTAATCTTCCAAGTTTAGCAAAAATGATGGTTGCAAGACGTCGAGCTTTTCTGTCATTTTTTGGTCTTCTCGGGTAAAGCTCGCTGTCGGCGCCGCTTTGGGCGCCGTCGGCGAGCATAGTGCACAGCTCTACTGTTTCGCTCTGTTTGGCTCCGTTTTAGCTCTGTTTCGCCCCATTTCAGTTGCATTGTTTTCTTAACAGATAACCCTACAAAATAAGCATGAAAACAACCTTCCTTTGAAGTGTAATCTCATTCAAAAATATGCAAGAATTGTAAAAGAGATTAAGCATCGAAAGACTTATAGGTGACAGGGCAAAATTTCATTTCTTGCTCGTTTTTGCTCCAAATTGCACCGTTTTTGTTTCTTTTTCTCCAAAAGTCCATTTATTATACCAGAAACCAAAAACATGCAAAATACCTTCCTTTAAAGAGCAATATAATTAAAATTAAGCATAAAATGTATATGAAAAATCAAGCATTTTTTAGGCATGTCAACAGTAACATTACATTGTGATACTACCAAAGTAACATCAAATCCCCACGACAGTAATATTACATTATGATACTACCAAAATAACACCGTGATACTACCAAAATAACACCAAAACCCCACTAATACTTGTTGTCCTCACTTTTATTTTATGTTTAGTTTTTCCTCTTTAGTAGCCTAAGGTCTAGCCATAAGACTTTCCTATTGACTATTCTTAGAAAACTAAACATGGAACCCTCACCATTAGAAATTTCAAACTCTTCTCTACTCAACTTGAAGTACCACATATTGGTCATAACCTCTAGCACTTAGTAGGTGGGGTCACTATGGGGAAAACTCAAGATGAGTCACCCTTAGGACCGCTGGATCTTAGGATTGACCCTGGGTGTTGGTCTAGGGCTAAGGCACTCACTTTCAAGCACTTGCACTCACAATTACTCACTATCCTAAACCCAGATCGGCTTAACTTATAGGCTTCAATTCCTTGATACTTTTGGGAGACTCCTGTAGGTGGTTCCCTAAACCCACTAGCCCCGAGCTAGGGTTTAGCTAAGAACACTGCACAGAGGACCCAAAATGGGGGTTCCATTAGTCCATGACTTATTGATGGTGGTTGGCACTCCAACTCTACCAAGATATCCAACTTACCCGTTTGCCCATAAATTCCCCCAAATTACCTAGATATTTTGGGACCCAAATTTGGCCAAAATTTTCAAATCTGGCCAGAATACCCAAATTTACTAAAAAATCATTTTAAACAACTTGAAAAACTCCCAAACTACCCAAAATCACCAAAATTGGCCAAATCACCAAAATGCCCCATCCTTAGCCCAAAATTCCAAAAATTCCAAAAAAAATCCCAAAAATTCCCAAAACCTCCCAAATAATCCCAATTTTATTTTTCTCAATTATCATAAAACCCAATTTGGCCAATTTGACCATCTTTGATCAAAACTCCCAAATTGCCCTTTAAAGGGCCATATTTTCCCCAAATTACCCTAAATGTCTATCCAATTGGTCTAAATTTACCCCAATTTAAAATCTAAACTCAAATTCACCCTTTATATGACCAATTTAGACCAAACCAAATCCTAACTCAATTGGTCCATGATTTAAACCCAATTTTGAGCTAAACTAAAAACCCAATTTTGAGCTAAACTAAAAAACCAATTTTGGCCCTATGACTTGGTTCCACCAAATTGAACCCATAGCCCACTCAATTGGCCACAATTTGTGTTTAAGAATCTTCATAACATCCCCGTACATAAAAATTGACCATCAATTGGCCTTGGTGAGACCTCAAATCCACTTGATTTCAACCTAAGTCTAAGTCCAAAAATCCCCAAATTTACCTCAAATTAGCCATGTCGCTAAACTTCACCAAATTGAGGGCCTTAACCCCAAAATTTCCATTCTATGTTTGCATGAAAAATCTTAACAATATCTCCCTTGATCATGTGGACGATTTAATTTGGACTTAGCCCAAGACTAGCCCAACCTAGACCCATGTCTAACCCAACATGCCCAAATTGACCAAATTTCAAAAATCCCTCAAATTGACCTACCAATTAAAATAAAAATCACTTCAAACCTTCACCAAAAATCTTCATAACAATCATATACACAATGTTTATCAATCAATTGGGTCATTTGACATGGCTAACCTAGCACAAACCCAAAATTTGATCACTTGAACCCACATTGAACCCATTCATTAAAGATGGCATAACTACCCCAAAGTCATCAAATTAACTCCACCTCAGCTATTGGTTTGACCCTAATACTGAGCAAAAATTTATCTAACCACCTAAACTAAGCCATGGACCAAAAGTCCCCCAAATTAAGGGATTTTATTTCCAAAAATGCAC
>NW_018218668.1:20776-24124 GCF_001263595.1 Phalaenopsis equestris
ACTTCACCCAAATCAAACCTAGAGGCCAGCTCAGCCAAACTAAAATGTAGAATTCCTCTACCCTCCACCTAAGCACCACATTACACCTCCTAATTAGCCATGACAACCTCCATAACCCCATTTTTATAAAAGGCCACCTCCATGGCCGTTAAACTAAGTGCTGAAAATTTTTTAGAGAGAGTCTCACAAACTTCTCACAAAGATTCTCTGAGATGCCTCAGTGCAATCCACCCCTCCTCCCCCACTGAATTCCACTGTGGAAGCTTAATTTTGAGCTCAAACCTCTGCCCAAAACCAGGATAGAACTCATTACACTTCTAGAGTCCACCAAACTTCAATTACTTGTTCTCATACCTTCACAACCTAGAAAGAAGCCACAGCCCCACAAAATCCCTCTCTGAAATAGCCTCTACAATAGTTATAGACCAACACCAAAATTCGGCTGTGATCGAAATCATATCTAGGCCTCACACCATGATCAAAGACTCAATCCCTAGCCTCTTTGGATCATAACGAACGTTCCCAGACCCCCTTAATGTAGGATTCTACATTTGATTAGCTTGATTTAATTTCATGATTACCATATGGATGTGTTCGTCTCACTTAGACAAGTCCATAGGATCAAAACTGAAGTGATTTAGTTGAGTCTAGGCCAAGATCTTAAGATTTTAGTGTGGACGGTCACGGGATCACTCTATCAAGGACAATGACGGGGAGCCGTTTGATCAAGCGTGTATCGAATGGACGGAGGAGATCAAGTCGGACAGCGCTTTGAAACAGAAACCGCGGGCCGAGTCAGCAACTACGTGGATGGAGACATCCAACCAGAGTGCGCCACGCGTGCCTTCGGATCTGCCTAGGATCTAATCAGCACACGCTATTTAAATAGATAAATAGGGATTTTTCCTATTTATTTAAATACCCCTAACTTAAAAATTTTATACCTTGGTGTAGAAAAATAAAAAATAAAAAATAAAAATATGTTCTTACTCAGTGAATAGATGAAAAAAATGTGAAAATAATTTTAAGTCCATGTGATGCATATTTTATTTTTAATTAATTAAATACTGATTTGAATCATTGGATTCTCCATGCATATTGACACATCACCTTAGCTTGAAATTTTGACATGTTGTAGCCTCTCTAAGGGGGAACATTCTCTAATTTTTTCAAAGTCAGAGAAGGTTCCTAGATAGAGAATCACATTTTTCAAGTTTATATGCATTATTTGCTTAAATTAATCATGGAAATTATTATGTTGTTTAGAAAAATCCAAAAAAATTTTGGAAGGTTTATGATAACCCAAGAGCCCTTCGCAAAATTTCTCATCAGTCATGTTATTCAAAATACACATAATCTTCACAAATCCTAAATAACTTTTTACAAACCCTAAATAACTAAGATAATTAATTTAAAAAAAATACAAACAACAAAATGACTTGATTTTTAATCTCTACTGTTATTTAAGATCTATAGAACTCACCATAAAAAATTTAAAGTATTTTAAATGCATTTGATAACTTAAATTAATTTTTCAAGTTAAATATCATTTTTGGCATTTAAATGATTTTCAATAATTAAAATATAACTTGAAAAATTATAAAACTTATTTTTTGAGTTCTTTATGGTTAGGGGTGTTTTCTAAAAATAAAATGGAGTTTAAAATAAAAACTTGATTTTTAACCTATTTTAAATATTTAAATAATTAAAAATCCATAAAAATCACAAAAATAATAAAATTCATGGAAATGCTCATTTCCTATACACTTAAGAATAATTGGAATATTTTTTTGGTTTCCTAAATAAAGATATTGAATTTTAAAGCTTAAAAAATGATTTTAAAAACTAAAAATGGGTTTTCATTAAAAATAATGCCAATAAATCCAATAAAATTTAGAAAAATATAAAAATTCTCCTCTGAGTTCCCTAACCTCAGGAGGACTTTTCAAAAATATAAAACTTAATTTTTCCCCTTTTGAAATATTTTATATTTAATAAATGCCTCAACACTTAAAATAATTCTTAAAATTCATATAAAATTAAAAAAAAAAATCATGAAATTTGGTCCAAAGGCTTCTTTGATCTAAGCCTACCTCCAGTAAAAATTTCAAGAGATTAAGATTTACCTTGGTAAATTTAGGAATTTTCTTTGAAAATTCATATTTTTGCATTAAAATAATTATGTAAAATAAATTAAATATTGAAAAATCACACTTTCTTCTCTGATGTCTTAATTGACCTATGAATGAGGCAGGATAAAAATTTCAAAGTCATTTGAATTGAATTTGACAAATTATGAAGTGTTAGAGCCTTAGGGGCAAATGTGTAATTTTGGAAATTTAGCCTTAATTAACATTTAGGCTTAAGTCAAGGTGGGAAAATGGGTGACTTCTAATCTTAATCAATTTAATTTATTCTTGAAGCACAAGGGGTTATTTGCTAGAAACCAATCTCACTTTCTTAATTAAGATTAATAAATTTTTAAATTATTAAGATTTGAAAGTTTATTAAAATTAACTGATCCTAGACTTAGGGGTAAAACTTTTGAAGTAAATAATTACTCAATTTAATACCCCTATCTTGAATATCAAATAAAATCCAAATCATGAATCATGACCACCTAACCTTTTCAAAACTAATTAAGACACTCATCTAGGTTAGGCTAAATCAAGTTTCATTTAAATAAGGATTAGAAAAGTAAACATCATTTAAAATTAAAATATCTTTCAAACACTACAAGCCCAATTATAACCAAAATTTGGTCAAGTGTTCCAATAACATTAACTTTCCTTTTTAAGGGTCTTCACCCACATAATTTTCAAAATTTAATTACATATGATAATTACCTTACTCTTAGGGATAATTGATACATCAATGTTCATTGAGCATTAGGGTGTTTTATAGATTGAATTATTAAGAAACATAATAGGTTTAAGAGAACTCGGGATCTTCCACCAGGCAGCGAGAAAGTAGCACAGACCTGCTTCTTTCTCTAGATCTGTTGGATACCTCGGAGATCTACTAAACTTAATATGTTTTGCTTGACAAAATTATCTTTAATTAAACTCCTAAGGACCCACCAAGATATGACATAGAGTTAGGAAAAATACCAAAACCTTACTTTTTGCCTCTCTCTTATAAACTGCCTTAACATGCCTTTTGAGTTTAGACTCGTCAGGTACGCTTTCAATTTTCAGCGTTGTCTTTCTTGTACTTTCATATTGTACTTTTATACCTGCAAACATACATGCTAAACAACGATGCTACCCTGCATGAAAACTAAAACTATCAGGATAGCCACAAAACCAAAACTAAAACCAAAACCAAAACTAAAATCAACCAAGATAA
>NW_018218668.1:24145-24405 GCF_001263595.1 Phalaenopsis equestris
ATTCAAAAGATAAAACAACTCAAAATTTAATCACAAGCATCACACAAAACTACAACTTCATCTAAATTAAGATGTCTCTATGGGATGATCGAGAATTCCTTCGAAGAGGTAACCTACGGTTGCTAGCGAGGCTTCCCATGATCTAAATAAAATTATGGAACTCATTAAGTTGAGTTTAGTAAGTTCATTTGGACTAAGTGATTCCAATAAAAAATAGTGGTGTCAGAACGAGGGAACCGTAGGATCCTAACCGGTGTCGC
>NW_018218668.1:24810-25120 GCF_001263595.1 Phalaenopsis equestris
GAAACACCTAAATATTTCTCCTCAAAATTGAAACCAAACATTAGGATAGCTTGGGAAGTCACCGGGGTTCTCCTCTAAACCCATGACATCCCCTAGTTCTTCCTCCTTCGGACTCTACAAACAAATGTTCCAAATTCGAACCAATCCCCTTTCACACATCTATGTCCGATTTCATTTGAAAAGTCCAACCTTTGAAACTGCTTGAAGATAATATTTCCTGATTTTTATCAAGAGTCTTCTTAGGTGACTTTGGTCATTTAAGATGTAATTAACTATAGGGGCTTGCCCTTATAGGAAGTATGTCCGAACC
>NW_018218668.1:25130-38701 GCF_001263595.1 Phalaenopsis equestris
TTTAATCTTTTATATTAAATAGGGGAACTTGTCGGCAAATACAAAGGTTTCGCAGACCAAACGGACGTCATATATTCCTTAGTTTATTTGATCGAGCCTCGTCCTCAAGTCTTGTGTTTATCTTTTTGGATAAATATAAGATTTGAGGTACAACGCTCTTTCATTTAAACTATGAAAAATATGAGGTCAGTTTGATTTCATATTTTTCTAAAACTAAATATATATGTAAATTAAAAACATCCTTCCGAAGCGGGCGACGTGATTTCGATTTTGGTGACCGGCGACTTCTTATGGGCAACTCCTCCAACCAATAATAGCGCCGACAATACTATAACAAACAATCAGAAATGAAAAACAACTGCAAAAACAACAAGTGTATCACCGTGATATTAACTAAATAACACCACATCCCACTCTTACCGAAACTTAGCGTTACATGTCATCTAAAAACAGAGCAAACTTCATTAACAATAAAATTAATCTTTAAAACCTAGAACTGCATTCAAACAAGTCCTCAACGTATCTGCCACCAAATCCCCACGAAAGTAACGTTACATTGTGATACTACCAAAATAATACTGTGATTTTACCAAAATAACACCAAATCCTCAAGACATTCACTTTACATTATGATACTTCCAAAATAACACTGTGATACTACCAAAATAACATCAAAGCGAATACGAGACAACGAAACGAGAATATCCCGAATCCCTAAACCCTAAAGGAGACAAAATACCACTTTTTTTTAATTGGCGGGAATTGAAAAAGACAAAAATGCGTTTTTTTCGACGGGATTCAGGCCGGGTAAGGCATAATATGACAGTTTTCTTAAGGTGAAAATTCCACGTGGCCGTTTTTAAGTCGGTTCCGCATGCATGCCTTCATGCGGAGTGGTATAAATATAAAAAAGCTAAGTTTAGGCATTAGATATGTAAATACGTGAAAATTTGGTGGTATACATGTAAATGCCCCGAGCATAAAACATCCTCTGAACTATGTGGATATAAATGCTCGACAATACTCTTAATTTTCTTTATAAAGCAAATCACAAAACTTATTAGCTATCTTCAATTCATAAAATAATTAGATACCAAGCAATCTTGATAAATCATTAATTGTTCAGTTTGACAAAGCTTAAAAAGCTTTGAATTATTCATGGTCTTGTATTGTTTTTTACGGTTAAAAGTCGGACAACCATTTTTAATAATAAAATCCATTTTAATATTTAAACTTTCTTCTATTTCTACAAAAATTAACACCTTCATTCACTTTCTTTATTCTCTGTTGTTATGAAAAAATTATTTCATACTAACATCGCAAGCAGAGACCGATCTCCCCGTCGATCATCACAAAAATGTATTTCATTGGGCTCCACTTTAATTTTTTTCTTAAAAAAAATAAAATTGATCGTAGCGATCGAAGATGAAGATCGGACACCGCATGCATCTCTGCATGAAATAATTTCTCATTGTTAAGGGATTGTTTCAATAAAATTTACAATTTCAGTTTGGTAAAATTGGTCCTTTGATAATCATCCATAATATAGTAAAAATAAGGTTCATCGTTAAAGTAAATTAATTTCAAAACCTCTTAGTGTCTTAAAACACCATACAAAATCAAGAATTTAATTATTTTCAGGCAACAAAGGTCATCATAAGCAGTAATTTTATGTTACTATAGTCTTTTGATTTCTCCTCTTAGATAATTTTTTGCGATGATTATCATGCAAATCAAGTTCCATGCGTGCAACAAGAGAGTTTTTTATCCTAACAATTAAGAGTTAGAGTTCACTACTAATGTCTTCCATTGTGATCTATAAGTCATCAACAACGGTTTTAAGTATTTAGTTTAATCATCAGCAAGTGCTTATGAATTGCAAAAATAATAATTTCTTAAGTTAGAATTGGAGCCACAAGAACCACACAAAAAATGTAAATTAAAAATATGCTTATGCAATATATGCTTGCAATCGTATACAAAAAAAAAATGGGCCTTTAAGCACTTGTTAGACAATTAATATCCATAATCAAACATAAAAAGGAAAATATCATAAAACAAAAAATAAATTTTAAAATAATAAAAGTCAAACTTTGTGTTTAAAAGCATAACCAGCAAGAAAAATTTAAAAAAAAAAATAGTGGGACACAACTGGCAACTGGCCTAAATTAAAAACTGTCGAGTAAAATATCTTTAGTACAACAACAACAACAACAAAGCCTTTATCCAACTAAGTGGGGGCGGTCACATTAATCTTTTTCTCCATTGCATCCTATTTAGTTTCATATTTTTATTTAATTCTAATAGACTAAGATCATTTTTTATACAATATGTCCAAGTCTTCCTATGTCTACTCCTGCCTTTCTTAACATAAGTCAAATCTAAAACATGTACTCTTCTAATAGGCTCATCAGATGGTCGATGTTTAATGTGACCAAACCATCTAAGACGACTTTCTCTTATTTTGTTTGTCACTGGAGCTACTCCAACCTCCAACCCTATTATGGATATAATCATTTTAAATTTTGTCTCTAAGTGTAAAGCCATTCATCCACCTAATCATTCTCATCTCAACAACACTTAACTTAGTTTTATGCTTCTCTTTTAAAGGCCAACATCTAATTCCATGGAGCATTGCAGATCTCACCACCAACTTATAAAAATTTTCCTTTCAATCAAAGATGTATTTTCCTATCACACAATAAGCCTGAAGCATTCCTCCACTTCAACCAACCAAATTGGATTCTATTAATAACATCCCCATCGATATCACGTTCACTTTGAGCAATAGGCCCAAGATATCTAAAGCACTCCCTTTTAATACATTGATCACCCATAGTTATATTTCTTTCATTAGAGCTACTACTACTAAAATTACATTCCATGTATTCAGTTTTAGTTCTACTCAAACGAAGGCCTTCGAACTCCAAGGCAGACCTCCATAATTTAAGTTTTTCCTGAGCTTTTTTTCTCATCTTATCCACGAGAACTTATCCATGAGAAGGATATGGTCAGCAAAAAGCATACACCAAAGTACATCCTCCTATAAGTGTCTAGTAAGACCATTCATAACTAAAGAAAAAAGATATGGGCTTAAAACCGATCCCTGAAGTAAACAAAAAAAAAATAGAAAATTTAACAAACAAAAATAGAAAATTTGGTTAATTCTTCTTCTATTTGAACACAAGTAACAACACTTGTATACATATCTTTAATGACTTGAATATATGTCATATCAATACATTTCAAAGTATATCTCTTGGAACCTTATTGTAAGCTTTTCTAAATCAATAAAAATTATATGTAGATCCTCATTATTATCTCAGAACTTCTCCATCAAACCTATCAATAAATGTATAGCTTCCATCATACACCTGCTCGGCATAAATCCAAATTGATTATGAGTAATGTTTTTAATAGGTCTTAACTTATGGTCAATTACCCTCGCCTAAAATTTTAATGTATGACACATCAACTTAACTCCTCTATAAATGGCACACTCTAGTGCATCCCCTTTATTCTTAAAAATGGGGACAAAAATACTCTTCCTCCACTCCTCACACATTTTTTAGTTCTTAAAATAATATTAAAGAGTTTAGTAAGCCAAGAAACTCCCAAATCTCATAAATTTTTCCACGCTTCAATTAAGATATCATCAGGTCCTACACACTTTTCACCTTTGGTTTTCTTTAAAGCCTTCTAAACTTATTTTTACTAATGTGATGGTAAATTGAAATATTTTATTGTTATAAACGATATGAAGATCACAAAGTTCAATCATATTTTTTAAATCTTCATTAAAAAGTTTATCAAAATAACTCACCCACCTATTTTGAATATTATTTTCTAAGAAAAGTTCCTTTTTTATTTTCATCTTCAATACACTTTACTTGACTTAAATCCTTACTTTTCTTTTCTCTTTATTTGTCTAGTTTATACATATATTTTTCACCATCCTTAGTATTTAATCTATTATAAAGATCACTAAAAGGAGATATTTTAGCGTCATAGATTGTTCTTTTAGACTCCATACGAACCGTTTCATATTTTTCTCAGTTCTCTAAGCTTTTACATTTAAAACAATTTTTATGACATAACTTCTTATATTTTACCTTTTTTGCACAGATTCTTATTCCACCACCAACTATTTTTATTTATAGAAACGTTTTCTTTTGATTCTCCAAGTACAACTTTTGCCACTTTAAGTACAACTTTTGCCACTTGTTTAATTGTGTTTGTTACTTTATTCTATATAGAATTTGTTTCTTCATGAACACCACAATTTTTGAATTATTGAATTTTACTCATAAAAATAAATTTGTTTGTGTCTTTTAGGTAACTTCATCTAATTCTACGATGAAGATTCTTACTATTCTTTATTTTATAACTCTGAATCTTAAAATCTAGAATTAATAATCGATGTTGAGTACTTAAATTCTCACTTGAAATAACCATGCAATCTTTACATAACCTTGCAATCTTTACATTCTCAATAATCTCTCCTTATAATAAGAAAATAATCAATTTTTGTTTTATTAGATCCATTTTTATAAGTAATAATATGCTAATCTATTTTCTTAAATAAAGTATTAGCAATAACAAAATTAGAACTAAAGCAAAATTTAATATAGCTCTACCTTCTTCATTAATCACTCGAAAATTGTAGCCACCATATTTCTAAAATTTTCTACCACTCTATTGGCATGTCTCTCTTCCAATAAAAATCTTTTTTTCAAGAGGTATCATTCATATTAAGTCTTCTAAGTCATTCTAGAATTTATCTTTAGAACTTTTATCTAAACTTACATGCGGAGCATAAACACTCATAATATTAAAAATCATAGTATCAACAATAATCTTAAGGGCTATAACTCAACATTATCTTTTAAACTCATATTTATAAATACATTAATTTACCAGTGAGAGTACCAATATTCCAAGATCTTAACATAATATTAGTTTCATGGACTAACTTTTTTACGTGCATCCGTTAGTAATTTGGGAACCCATGCTTTTTGACACTACACACGGGCGCTGGTGTAGCGGCCCATGCACACTTTTCACTGTATTCAGACAATACAGTGCGCAGCTTCTATGGAAGCCCTAACACTTACATAATGAGGAAACGAATTCATGTCATGATTTTTTCGACAAGTTTTTCGCTGGTTGTCGACTAACTAACTCAACCCTCCACTTTTCACATTGGGGCTTAGGACCGATAATGGCAACATGAAGCATAATCTGATACATATACATACATACATATATATATATATATATCAGTGTTGGCAGGATTGGCTCAGCCATCATTTGTTTCCTATGCCTTGTGTCATTGCTTGGTTTGTGTTGATGGGAAGAAACAACACCAAGTTTAAAGAAAGTAGGTTGGATGCTAATGAGACTGCTAATAATTGCTTAGTGTACTTTCAGAAGCTTTCCAAGTACAAGAAATTCCCAGATATTCTCCTTCAGACGGTTAACCATTCTCAAAAGGCTCCCTCGATTTCTCTGATCCTTTGGAACACCCCTTCTGCTGGCTGGATTAAATTTAATATTGATGGAAGTTTTTTGGCCCATCATGCTAGGATGTTGGGGGGGAGGGGGGAGCGCGGTGCAGCGCGGTGATTCAGAGATTGTGATGGTAACTGTTTGATTATCTTCCACTATCCTGCATGTGCTATGGATCCTTTGGAGGTTGAAACTCAGGCTATTTACTGGGCCATCTTTTTTGCTAGGAGGTGTGGTTTTTGGCATGTTCTTATTGAATCTGATTCCTTGTTATTGATCAATATTCTAAATGGAAGGATGCTTTGCTCTTGAAACTCAGTGTATTGGTTTAATAACATTCATAGCTTGGGTTTGGGTCTCATTATTGTTTATTCTCATATTCCCAGGGAGAGCAACATGCCAGAATTGGCTAGCAAGGCATGGGCTACATTCTGAGCAACTACTAATCAGCAAACATGTGTCTCCTCTAGATTTTCTTTTGAAGGGAGACCTTTTGGCCCTCCCTTTCTTTAGGCTTCTTTACTGTTAGCTGGGGTTTTGGTGAGGGTTTTCCCACCTCAGTTTTGTATCCCTCTTTTTTTTTGTTTTAATGAATTTGGAGCTGATTTAGCTCCTTTACAATATATATATATATGATTATTTATTTATTTATATTTATATATATATCTGGAGCATTGTATGGGTCGTCTGTTTTCATCCCCTAATGTTAAACAAGTCCACATTACTGAGGTTATTCTTTCTTATTAACCCAATATGAATAGTGAAATGCTATGATGATTTAAGTATTTCTCATATAGATAATGTTTGCTTTAATCGAATCCTTGGGTCATCTGCAAACAAATTCAACTCATTACAGTCAAGAATCATGGGGAGTTTTTAAATTTTGTAGAGTTGTAAATATGGCATCCCTCATGATCAAGTTCAGACCTCCATTTCCCCAAAACTTCATGATTTGCCTGCTTTCCTGTGTTTGTATTTTCTACCTGGTCCAGAGCCTGTTCTAGGACCTTTCTCTAGGTTTTCAAATTCACTGCAGCTTCTTCAATTTTAGCTATAAGCTCCAGCATAGATTGGTTTGTTCTTTCCACCTCAAGCATGGTTGCTTCAATTTTATTTCTTGATGATTCATCAGCCGCCTGAGCTTTCCAAGTCAGCTTCACATATTCTTCAATTGACGAGACAATAGTAGTGTTGTTTTGCAAGCATGTAGTTGTATTGTTTCCATTTGTTAGAGCCATACTCTGAGCCAGTGTAGCAGCTTTAACTGCTTTGCTTTCTTCTTCCATCTTCTTCACAGCTAGTGACCTAATTTCAGTAGTTTTAACTGTTACCTTTGTCTGTTAAATTTCAAGTGTTAAACTGAATAATTTTAATTTAGTAGCTTATGCTTGATGACTAAATTGTTCCTTCTCAAAAAGTAGATGGTTCAACTCCATTGAAGAACCTGCAGGATCCCCCTTATATACATGCCTCTTCTGTCAACTTTAACCTCAAGGTAATATCCTTCAACTCTTCTTCAAAGGAAGAGATATTAGCTCTGTGATTGTAAAAATTTCATAACTTGCTCTGCAGCTTGATTGTCCAGGGAGAAAGATGTAATATGATTCCCAACTCAAGATTGTCATAATTAGTGATTAATCAAAAAAGGAAAAATCTATAAGCTAGAGGCTTGTAAGACAACGCAAAACACTTGTGAAGGCAAAGGTCATACTCTGAGCTCTCAGACCTTTTACCTTGACTTTGAGTGTCATATTTAGCACTTGTTAATTCCCACAAAGTAGGCAACAAACAAGAATAATATCCAAAGACATAAAATACACAAGTTGATTCTACACACGCATCTTAAAGAAACTTGGTAATTTTTAAAAAGAAAGCAAAACTAAAACTTTTCGGCAATAGGGCAAACATACTTTGCTTTCTAGGTGAAATGAAATTGCATTCATTCTCAAAATGTATCAGTAGGAAGCAAATAAATTATAAATTATTGAAGATGAAACTCAGGAAAGATGTTCTTATTTACTAGTATTTGGATCACTAGGGATTAATAAGGATTGATCATGTTTATTGGGATCGTTGAATTTTTTATCGGATTAAAGCATTTTTTATCTATGAACAAAGACAAACCAAGAATCCAATAAAATCCAATTTTTCTAAGTTAGCCCAATTTTGTTGAGCAAACTTCAGCTAGACTATGGAAAATCAAGTGAAGCCATTTCAAGCTTAGCATGGACTCAAACAACTCCAAAATAGCCTTGACCAAGTTATATGAGTTAGGCCAATTAGACCAACATGAGTTAGCCGACTTCCTTATGTGTACGAGTGTTTTTAAAAGCGAGGTTCAAAGCATGCTTCACATGCAAAGTGAAGCGGACCGCATGGCACCCATTTCGGTTCGCTGAAGCGCCTTTAAAGGCCTAAAACAAAGTTGGTGGTTCAGTTTACAGTTTAGTAGGAGGTAATAAATGGCTACAAAATTAATTTAGCTTGTATTATGAAACTTGAGACTTTTACAAACTATTAGAAATTGTGCAAAAGTTTAATTTTGAAGTTTGTCACACTGCTTCCCTCTATGCTATGTGATTTGAAGCAAAAATAAATGCTTGTGAATCTCATTGTGCATTGTGTTTTGATGAAACTGTAGTGCACAATGAGTATATGTCACAACTATCCCTTATCAACTGGTCAGAGCATTGGTCCCCTATAATGAGCCATCAACGAAGGACATGTTGGTAGATTTAGTTGCTGCCAATATGCATTTGATCATGGCAACTTTGTGGAGAGTCAAATCTTCATTGAATTATTATGGCAACTATGCTCCTCTCAAGATCTAAACTCATTTCCTCGAGGATTTATTCCCCAACATTGTTTGGAGGCCTTAATTCGTAGTTTTACTGCACATAAACAAAAAGGCAGTGAACCTTTACTCTTAGATGTAGATTGAGACGAGAAGCTTTGTTACCATGAAGATTTTGATCTTGAAATGGTCATGTGCAAAATAACAAATTGCATGTCAACAAATTTTTCTTATGGTTAAAAACTTAATTACCATAGAAAATATATAACATTATAAATTTTTTAAAATAATAAATGCGTATGGAATGTGTTCATGCATATTTTTCACATCATTTTCAAGTTAGAATGATCAAATGTATTATAAATATTGGCATGAAAAGTTTTCTGTAGTAATTCATTGTGGCTGGTGAGAAAAACTTTGGACGATAAAATGAACCTTAAACATTGATTTGCATTTTTTTAATCATTTAATAGTTTTTTTTTGCTTTTACATTATCGATGATAAACTCCTAACGTAATCGGTGTTAGCTTAAGCATGATACTTTTAAATAACTCCATTAAGTTAGCCTTGTTGGATATATCATTTAATTTCCTCCTTATGTTGTTTGCATTTCTTAGTGGTATGTTTATGCCTCTGAGTAAAGAAACTTAATCATATTTTATTATTGATATTAACTGGACTTAGACCTCATATTTCCAAAAAATAAATTCATTTATTTTTAGGATGAAAACTTTATAGAAATTTTTTTAATCAATTTTTTTGTAGAAGGTTGTAATCATAATTCAACACTGCAAATAGTTGTAATCACAAATATTATCTATTTTTCTTAAAAAAGATTACGAAATAAAGAAAATTTAAATAAAAAGGAAAAAAGTTAATAGAATAAAAAAAGACAAATAAAATGTAGATAGAAACTAAAAATGAATTTTGTTTTGTTAAGAAGAAATTAAATGAAAAATAATAACCAGACATCCAAAAAGAGTATGCCTCAAACTTAGAGAACAAAAAAATAATGCCAAAGAGAACAGTATCATGAGAATGAGCATCAAAATTTATGTAATTCAACTTAAATAAGACCACTTTCATGGCCATAGATCATATGATTCACCATGCCTCAAAAAGGTCTCATGAGGATTTTATATTTACATAAAGCTTGGGATGTGAATAAATAGACTAATCTATGTAGCCAAGAGAACATGTAATAACTTGTTAAGAAGGTGAGCTTCAAATGGAAAAAAATGCTTATATAATTACCCTTTCTCCCTCTTCATAATAGAAGGAATATCTGTAGCTATTAATTTAGTAGGCACTCAAAAAAAAAAATAGTAATAATAATACATTTGTTATTTGGTAGTGACCGATCATAAAAATTAAAATCATATCTCCATCAATTTAATTAGTAACGGCGACAAAAGAAATATTTACATTTCTATCTAGTATAGTTTTCATAAAAAATCAGATTCCATAAAATGTCTAAACATTGAAAAGGCAAACTTCAAGCAGGTCAATTATGGCAGTTCATCCAAGTCAAAAACAATGACAAATTGCATGTAGCAGGTGGGATTCTATTCCTACACAATAGCAAAAGCTAAATGAGTCAAAGAAATTGCTAATATTAGATGCAAAGAAAAAGAGTAAAAAGCTAATATTAGATGCAAAGAAAAAGAGTAAAAAGCTAATATTAGATGCAAAGAAAAAGAGTAAAAAGCTAAAATCCTCATTGCATTATTAGTTAAAGCATAACAAGAGCAAATCAGCAACAAGGTTGTTGACTAGAAACTAATCAACCAAATACTAGTTGAAACCAAAATGCATTTGTAAATATGAGTTATACAAGCAACCTTTTGTATTTTTTTTAATAATATTTTATTTTTTTCTGCTTTTTTTAGCAGATTTAACTAACGAAGTCGTTCTCGGGTCAGCTAAACATTTTCTTAACTCTGATAGAAAAGAAAAACCAGTTTAGCTTTTCAACAAGCCAGCTAAGTCTATGACTGCACAAATTCAGCTCATTGTAACAATTACCATCCATCTTAACATAGTCAAAAGGCCAAAAAAAGTTTAGAAAAACAGAAAGCAAGTTGCCATCCTCACTGGACTTCTGGTTGAAAGCTAAATTTTCAAATACAGTCAGAATTTTTTAGCCATGATTGACACTACAGGCTCAAAACAGCTGCAGCAGAATACGAGTCTCAACAAAAGGCCACAAAGCATCTGATTATCAAAGAATGTTATAGCTATCTTCGTCCAAAGCAGCACTTTAAACTAGAACATCCTCAATAAATTACAAAAGGCTACCAAAAAACACAGATGGCAGTTCTGTAAAATCCAAATCTTGTTGGCCTCATAAAATACCAATACGTCCTCATCCTCAATCTATTCTCCTACAATTTGGCTGAGTAGAACCATTTGCATACAAAAGCTGAGGAAGTAAAGATTGTTGAATTTTTTTTCTTTCTTTCTTCTTGTAGTGTGCCAAAGCAATTAGCATAAAATAATCTCATCTTTCAACAATTTCAAGTAAATTTTGTTCAGAGCAGTATCTGATCAATAAATGGTAGACACTAAACCCCACTCCTACCATATTGCGGTAATCTGAGTAAATCTCAAGGATTTATTAAAAATAAACAAATCATCACACTGAATTAAGACATCAGTCAATAATGTATTGTCATTCGTAACTAAGTTGTGGTGCCAAGAGCATAGAAATGCATAAGGTATAATACAATCATATCTGTGCTCCAAAATGGTTTTTCTGTCTTGTGAAATGAAACTTTTTTAAAGGAAAAACAGATGGCAATACAGTGGGAAGCAAACAAATGAATGACGAATGATAATTTTTTCTTAATAATTAGAGGACGGTTCGAACTCCTTTCAGTGCACATTAATGGTCTCATCAGCAATAATTCCTCAATGGCTGGAATTTATGTCCCCACTCTACGAAAAAATGCTAGCATAAGCACGGGCTATCTCCAGTATTACAGGCGAGTTAAAAATTTTAGCTTAAAGCCATAAAAGAATGCTTCATAACTAGTCAGGATAAAGAAAAAGGATATGACAGCACTCCTTTTATGTTGGCGATGGATGTTTGGCAAAAACTTACTTAAGTACTATGGAAAAACTTATGGATAGTCTTTCTAGAGAGAAAATAAATAGATACGAGTTAAACCATTGATAGTTGAAAGGAAGACATGGCAGAGGAGTACATCAAAATCTCATGGTGTACGCATACTGGTTCTATAATGGTCGTATTTTTTAAAGGATCGAAAGATCATTCATAAAAATTTATGGCATACATCTAGAATTAGTTAGGAGATGTTGGAGAATTTCATTAATCAGGGTTGACTCAAAGTAGACGTGTCAAGTAGTAAATTTTCTACTGTCCATCATTAAATTGTTTCCTTGAATGAGAAAGTGCAACCCATCTCATAAGATATCAAAAGAGAAATCCACTAGATGAGGCTGTTTTAAATAAAGTAAGGCTATAAAAGGATTACAAATAAGTTCAGTAGCATGATAAAAAAAGGAATTGAGTTCGAGATTAGGCTATGTTGGAGCAGAAAATGGAACATCATAATGAAAAGACACCATATAAACAACCTTAAATTGATAAGCGATGTCTACTTGATCTTATGGTTGTTGATCTTTATCAGACTGTGATACAACATTTTATAGGCAAACCTCTTTTGAATGTTAAAAAATTTGTGCTTGACTTTCCTCAATCTTATGCATACTATACTATAAGAAAATGCCATGGGTGTTTACTATTAGCTGATTCCAATATCTTCAGTAGAAAATTTTATTCCCAAACTGATGATGCTGATCAAGGAGTTCCATTGTTACGAAGATAGGATATTAGGATATTTTTCTCCGAAAGAATACCAAATGATTGCATGCTAAAATGTTGCAATGTTACAAAGATAAAATTTGGACCTAGATTTGAGCAAAAAAATCACACAAACACGCTCAAAGAATAGAATGAAAATTGAAAAATAATATAAATTTTGAAAGGAAAAAAAAAAGAAAGATAAATAAAATCATGGGATTTAGCCTAGATAATGTGATCCATAATGTTGGTAGAGATTATAAAAATCCATTCTTTCCATCACTTGAGAATATGTTAATACAAAATAATAAAATATTATCGTTGTAATCTTCTTCTATTTGTATTTACAAATAATATACTTGTATTGAAGCCTAATGATGATAGTTGATCAAAAGCATATTAAAGATCATAGTTTGAAGATGTGAGGTCTGAACATCATGTGGTGCATTTGATAGTAATTAGCGAAGAAATGTTGTAAACTATTGAATAAATGATAATAATTAAGAAATGACAGGTTGAACAAAGATGATTAGATGATGATAGTTGAGTAATAGTAGTTGTGAGTGGTAATCCTCAACATTAAATATTTAGCAAAGTATTATGTAAAAACTGATATTTTATTTATACTTTTGACTTTAATATCTCAATAAAATTAGCAAAAAAAAATTAAAATGCTATCATGTGATACATGTTAACATTTTTTTTAAATTTTATTTTCCTTTATTGGCATTTATTTATCTTAATGAGATCATAATTAAGTTGTGTTATGCTCGTTTGTTCTCTTTAATTTAGACACTCACCTTGTCTGTAAGAATACAAAAATTAAAGGTAGATGGACACTTCAACTAGTATTAGAAACTCTTAAAATATAGCTTAAGCATTTTATTTGAACTTAGATCAGATCATTTGTATGTTATTCTGTTCTTCTTATTGAAGCATTCAAATCGACCATAAATTTGTTGAAATTAAAGCTTACATGATTCTGAATTGAATTCTAAAAATTTCTTCGATGCATTTTGAAAAGTATAAAAATGTGGCTAATAATTGAATTGTATGCAAAGGCATAAAAAATTTTCAAAATTCTAGTTTAATTTATATTTTAAACCCGTTGGAATGTAGGCGACACCGCTGGGCTGTAATGGTGAGATCAGACTTTCGTTCTCAGCGATTTATGATTATTATATATATGGTTTTGCCTTTATACAAAACCATTTTTAATGCCTTTCGAGCAGTATAAAATATTACATCCGTGACGCTGTCGCCCGGACGGGGACGGCCGTGATACAGCGGAGGTCGGCTCGACGTCACGGACGTAATAATCTTTCTTCGAGCAGAATATATCACAATTTGTAGGAGTAGAACATTTTACGCTTGTTGTAAGGATTTTTCATCATATTATTTTCAAATTTACATCAATTAATTTAAATTTATTAAAATTATATA
>NW_018218669.1:0-402 GCF_001263595.1 Phalaenopsis equestris
TTCTAATTCAAACCTAGACAAATGATTAAGAAATTGATTTTCAGTTCCCTTCTGATGTACAATTTCAAAATCAAATTCTTGTAAAAGAAGAATCCACTAATAAGCCTCGGTTTAGTATCCTTCTTTTCCATTAAGTACTTAAAAGCAGAATGATCTGTATGCACTATACAATGAGTTCCAACAAAATATGATCTAAATTTATCAAAGTCATATACTATTTCTAACAACTCTTCAATAACTCTTTTTTAATTGTTATATAATTAATTTGAATTTCATTAAGAGTTTTACTAGCATAGTAATTAACTTTGAAAATTTTATCATATTTTTGTCATAAAACAACTCCAATAGCATAATCACTTGCATCACACATAAGTTCAAAAGGTTTTTCCCAATTTGGTGAAA
>NW_018218669.1:703-1444 GCF_001263595.1 Phalaenopsis equestris
CATAAATTGACATTTTTCCCAATTAAGGACTAAATTTGTTTCTTCACAATGCTTAAAAATTTTAGATAAATGTTCTAAACATGAGTCAAATGAAGTTCCAAACACTGAAAAATCATCCTTGAATACTTCAATCCCTTTTTGAATTAAATTACAAAAAATTATCATTATGCATCTTTGAAATGTAGCAGAGGCATTACATAAACCAAAGGGCATCCTTCTAAAAGCAAAAGTATTATAAGGACTGGTAAAAGTTGTTTTCTCTTAATCCTCAGAAGATATTTATATTAGGTGATAACCAATTTACCCATCTAGAAAATAGAAGTATTTATGCCCAGCTAGTCTATCGATTTACCCATCTAGAAAATACAAGTATTTATGCCCAGCTAGTCTATCCAGCATTTGATCTAGAAAGGGTAATGCAAAATGATCTTTCCTAGTTGCAAGATTTAATTTTCTATAATCAATGCATATTTGTCACCCTGTAACTTGTCTAGTAAGTATTAATTCATTATGCTCATTCACAGTTACAGTTACTCTTCCTTTCTTAGGAACACAATGAATTGGACTAACCTATGCACTATCTGAAATTAATTCCACCATCTAACCGCTTTAAAATTTCTATCTTAATAATTTATTTCATAATAGGATTTAGTCTCCTTTGAGGATCAACCCTGGGTTTGCAGTTCTCTTCCATATGAATTCTATGCATACAAATTGAAGGACTGATTCCTTTAATATCAA
>NW_018218669.1:1592-1799 GCF_001263595.1 Phalaenopsis equestris
GTTCTGGATGTTTTCCTATTAATTGACAAAATAATTTATCTCTGTCTATCGTGTCCGAAATTTCAAAACTTTCTCAAACATAGCTTGAATCTTCCTTAAAAAGTTCTTTACATCGATCTAATTCCTCTTCTTACTCATGTTCCAAATCTTTTTCTTTAGATTTTTCTTCATAAGTTGTTTTGAAATGAAATTCACTTAGATATCTTA